>NW_013573943.1:1361-2462 GCF_000499745.2 Eimeria mitis | reverse complement strand
ATGTATCTACCTGACCCTGCATCGACGGCGTGGGCTGAAGTACGACAGCTGAAAGACCGATTAGACTCTGAAAAGGCAGTGGCCAGGGACAGTGAAACGATTGAAAATGTAGCTGAACTCGCAAACGCGATGTTGCAGACGTCCTTGAGCGCGTCGCGTATTGTTGAGAATGAGCACATGGCTCAGCTTACAGCGGCAGTCGAAAAGGCGCGCATTGAGCGCATTGATCGTCATAATACAGCACGAAATTGAAACGGGCTTCTGAACACTCGAAAAGCACTGACTTCTGGCTGCCCTTATTTCCTGGATACCATGGTTACTCAGTGATACACGTGGTGATGCAGCATGCATTACACATATAAGTGGCTTTGAGTGCAAAATTCTAGTATGTAAAATTCAACAGTGCGTGGGAACACGTTTTGCACTGCTGAATTTCCCTTTCCCGTTGCCTTGTCATAGTAAGCATATCTGGCAAAGGGAAACGATCATATTCGGACATTGTTTGCGCCGATGTGGGTTTGGCACCAGCACGACTGTCCCGTCGCGCGAGCCATGCGGAATGTTTGTTCTGTAGAGTTATTGGTTCTTATTCCTTACGCAGTGCATATTTCTCTGCTTCTTCGGCTCAGGCAGCCGAGTGGAGTTACACGCCGTGCGCTGCTCCATTGCGTTTTGCATCGCTTTTTTTAGTGTTGGCCGAATGCTACCGTCTTTTCAAACGTTGTTTATAGGATGGCTGTCCCGCCGCTGTATATGAGCTTTGAATAAGCTCAGTGGGGGAGGTTCTATCTCCACGTGCCCTCATGGTTGAAGGCGGAAGGCTATGCTACCAGCCGCAGGATATGTTGCTGTCTCTTTCCTGCCATCTGCTGCTGCTGCTTGCTATTCTCTGTCTGTGCACCTTGTTGCAGCAGCAGCTTGCTCGTGCCTTTGCTACTACGTTGCGTCGTTGGCCCCTAATACGTCTGTAGCAATTTCAAAGGGGAAGGGCCTTCTGCAGCAGCAACAGCAACAGCAGTAGCAGCAGCAGAAGCAGCAGCAACAACACCTCGATCGGGAGCTCCTTCCCTCTCCGCCCTTTTGCTATGGCGGGGGAGCAAG
>NW_013573943.1:0-1292 GCF_000499745.2 Eimeria mitis | reverse complement strand
AGCAGCAACAGCTGTCGCAACACGTTTGAGGAATCCTTTTGTGTCTCTTTATCTGCGTTCTCTTCGTGCTGGGGGTCGCACACCTTCCCGCTCCTGCTGCTGATGCTGCTGCTGCTACAAATGCTGCTGCTGCTGCTGCTGCCACCTAGGGGAGATGGAGAGGCCTTCGTATGTAACAGCATCATCGTCAGACCCTCTGGCCTCCTCGGCAGCACAAGAGGCCCCCGATTTGATACTGCAATCGCCAGGGTGGCCCACAAAAACGCACTGCCGCCTTAGGGGCTCCAAAGGGCATATAGGAGGCCGCCACATCCAAAGGGGGGCCCAGAATGCCACGGCGGTACTCCGAATGCTACAGAGGGCCCCATGCGACAGCAGGGCCCCCAAGCGCACAGAGGGCCGTTAATGGCACCAAAGGGGACCCCAAAGGATGAGGGGGGCCACCAAGAGCATTGGGGACGCTTAAACCACCTTTGAAGTGGCCATCGGGGAGCCACCAACGATTCGTAAAGCCTGAAACAAAGATAGCACTACTAGTAACAGTCGTATAGGTCTTGCGCTTAAGGTTTAGGGCTTAGCATGGGGCTTGTAGGAGGCACCGAAGGAGGTGAAGGAAGAAATAAGAAGACGACGAGCGGTTCCGCGCCAGCATGTTTCTTCTTTCTCCACTTGTCCCTTTCTTCTTATTGTCTGTCTGTTTCCCTTTGTTTGTGTCTTTCTTTTTGTGTGTCTGTGTTTGTCGTTATTCTGTTGCCGTTGTGCCCATCGGTTGCTTCTGTTGCTCCCACTGCTGCTGCCACTGTTGTTGTAGCTGCTGCCGCCACTGTTTCTGCTGCTGTTGCTGCCACTGCTATTGCTGCGCCGATTCGGCTGCGATTGGCACTGGTGCCGCTGCTGCCACTCTCGTTGCTACTGCTGCTGCTCTGTTATGTGTTTAGTTTCTGCTGCTCGTCGTTTACAGGATGACTCTCCTAGAATTGCCTTGGTGGGGACAGCAGCCTACAGCGCATACGTATCATCATCATCATCAGCAGCAGCGGTAGTTAATCCGTCCCCGTTTGGATGATGCGGCGGGCGGGTCGATATTAACCGGAATTTCGGGCTGTCAGGGCAACACACAAATTCTTAACCGTCAGACGTATGCTGCTGTTGCTGCTGGTGCTGATGCTGCTCTTCCCGTTGGTGCCGACGCTGGTGGTGGCGCTGATGTTGGTTGTAATGGTTTTGCTGGTGCTGCTTCTGCTGCGACTGCTACTGCTGCTGCCACTGCTGCTATATACCTCTCTGTCGCC
>NW_013573942.1:19471-19741 GCF_000499745.2 Eimeria mitis | reverse complement strand
TGCGCGGAGACCAACGGCAGTCGAAAATGTGCAACACGCGCGGGAACCACTTTGGGAGTGCATGCCGATTGTCCTCTCGCAGAGTGCCTCTGCGCAGTGTGCTGGAGTCCAACCTGTGCGTTCTCGGCAGGCGCCAAGCTCGAACAAAAACCAATGATGCACTAATACACTCCACACACTTTGGACACAAAACCGCTCAGCCAACCTCGCCAAAAACCAGGAACAGAAGCCGCTGGCTCCATAGGCCCCGGTTTCCTTTTCGCTGCCACC
>NW_013573942.1:18732-19293 GCF_000499745.2 Eimeria mitis | reverse complement strand
ATTGCTCATTCCTTCCACGCACTGCGTTGCACGTAAACTGGCTCGCGAATTCGTTACGACCGTTTACTATGTAGACGTCCTTTCGCAAACGCGCTAAGCAGCAGCGGTGAAGCAATTTCCCTCAGCATGGACCACAGATGTTCACGCTCAAAGCAACGATGGGTACCGCGCCTGTTCACATTGGTACTCCATTAAACCGTCGAATCCACAGGCGCATCGATGGCTGTCACCAGAAAGCCTTAAACGTGAACAAACAGGTGGTCCAACTGAGCGAATGGGTGTGCGCCCAAGCGCATACTTCCTGGGCAGAAAGCTTCGAACATCGCAGAGGCATAAAGGGATTCGCCACTCCACTAAAGTAGACGCATGAAAGCATGCAAGCCCGCAAAATATACAACCACACAATGCTCGCATGTTGGTCCGCCAGGTGACTGCATTTATACTCCCGACCGCAGCCGTACCTCGCTTCCTCCAGGGTAAGAGGGCGAAGCAAGCACAAGTAGACCAACTGCAAAACGACCCACCTACATGCAGAGGCGTCAGTGTCAAATCCTCTCCTGC
>NW_013573942.1:17736-18632 GCF_000499745.2 Eimeria mitis | reverse complement strand
GCGAATTCGTTACGACCGTTTACTATCCAGGCGCCCGCTCGCGGATGCGCTAAGCTGCAGCGCTGAGACGGCTAGCCTGAACAGAGATCACAGAGGAGTATGTTCAGAGCGCACCCGTGCGACGGTTCTCTTGACACCGTTACTATATGGATTTCGACTAGTGTACAGACACATCCACGGCTGCCGTCACGAAGCCTCATATGGGGAAACGCTCATCTCCGCGCAGGGCGTGAGTTTCCGTTTGGAAGCTCACTCGCTAAGCAATAGGGGAGAGGAGCGTAGAGCCAAATGCCACCGTTGCCGCAGGCGCGCCACGCAGGTTGCACAACCCAGGCGTAGCAATGCAGACCCCCGCACGCTGCCGCTTCAGCCACGGCGAGCAAACCAAGCAAGCCAACTCAAGTAATACAAACTGCAACACGCTAAGCCCCACTGCAGAGGCGGCCCTTTTTATTCGGTTTCCGCTGGAACACCAACAAAAGAAGAAAATTCTCAAGACGAGCATTAGATATCAGGAGACTGTAGACCGACGGGAAGCCACCCTTTTGCCTGTGCCTAATCTGTTGGAGTGTCTTGAAGACTTTGCTGTCAATTGCGTAGAGCAAACATCAACGAGACATACATCCGCTGCACGCATTTTGGGAATGAAACCGCTCGACTGGTCTCGCTGAAAACGGGTAGCGACAGCCTGCGCTAGAAGCTCTATTTTTTACGTATTAACCAGCACCTAAACAATAATTTATGTACTAAGTTTTTAGGGTGCGCATGCGCCATGAGCATCCAGACAATTCGCGTATGCTGTGTTTGGGGGCTGCCTCCCGCTGTCTCTTACGCCCACTTCTCATAAAACAAATCCGATCGCATGAGGTTGGTGTCGAGACTACTTAACGGTCGAT
>NW_013573942.1:17479-17636 GCF_000499745.2 Eimeria mitis | reverse complement strand
GGTAGCGACAGCCTGCGCTACAAGCTCTATTTTTTACGTATTAACCAGCACCTAAACAATAAGTTATGTACTAAGTTTTTAGGGTGCGCATGCGCCATGAGCACCCAGACAATTCGCGTCTGCTGTGTTTGGGGCTGTCTCCCGCTGTCTCTTACGG
>NW_013573942.1:16645-17379 GCF_000499745.2 Eimeria mitis | reverse complement strand
TCTCGCTGAAAACGGGTAGCGACAGCCTGCGCTACAAGCTCTATTTTTTACGTATTAACCAGCACCTAAAAAATAAGTTATGTACTAAGTTTTTAGGGTGCGCATGCGCCATGAGCATCCAGACAATTCGCGTCTGCTGTGTTTGGGGCTGTCTCCCGCTGTCTCTTACGCCCACTTCTCATAAAACAAATCCGATCGCATGAGGCTGGTGTCGAGACTACTTAACGGTCGACGCAAATCCACACGTAGTTGCTGTTGCCTCGGGCCAAGCACTGTTACACACGCCAAGCGCCTCACAAATATATTGAAATTGTTTGCAGTCTTCCCTTCTGTTCCACAAAAGAATCAAGCGCAACCGAAACATCGGGACTGGGTCAAAGGCAAAGGGGAGGACGCTTCAAGCGAAGCGCCAGATGTTCGGAAACCATCTGGCGAGCGCAGACCGGCGGCCACCTCACCGTGTGCTTTGCCGGCCATGCTCTTCCATTCTTAACGCTATATCGCCAAGCCCTCCTTTCGAGATACAAACAACGCTGCATTCATCAATCGAACCTGTGCCAAACGCAAAACATCCTACAGAACGTTGCCACACACAACCGCCTGCACTCCAGCCTCTACGCCCGTTTGCGTTCGCAAGCCTCCACCCAATGGGCTATGGGCTCAGGTTGTTTTGTGCAAGCGCAGTGAGTGTTTACGCGCTTCGTTGCAGCTGCACTATCCGCTGCTCCCTGCTC
>NW_013573942.1:16184-16545 GCF_000499745.2 Eimeria mitis | reverse complement strand
GCAAATCCACACGTAGTTGCTGTTGCCTCGGGCCAAGCACTGTTACACACGCCAAGCGCCTCACAAATTTATTGAAATTGTTTGCAGTCTTCCCTTCTGATCCACAAAAGAATCAAGCGCAACCGAAACATCGGGACTGGGTCAAAGGCAAAGGGGAGGACGCTTCAAGCGAAGCGCCAGATGTTCGGAAACCATCTGGCGAGCGCAGACCGGCGGCCACCTCACCGTGTGCTTTGCCGGCCATGCTCTTCCATTCTTAACGCTATACCGCCAAGCCCTCGTTTCGAGATACAAACAACTCTGCATTCATCAATCGAACCTGCGCCAAACACAAAACATCCTACAGAACGTTGCCACACAC
>NW_013573942.1:15824-16084 GCF_000499745.2 Eimeria mitis | reverse complement strand
ATTCTTAACGCTATATCGCCAAGCCCTCCTTTCGAGATACAAACAACGCTGCATTCATCAATCGAACCTGCGCCAAACACAAAACATCCTACAGAACGTTGCGACACCAAACCGCCTGTACTCCAGCCTCTACGCCCGTTTGCGTTCGCAAGCCTCCACCCAATGGGCTATGGGCTCAGGTTGTTTTGTGCAAGCGCAGTCAGTGTTTACGCGCTTCGTTGCAGCTGCACTATCCGCTGCTCCCTGCTCTCCCCTATTCA
>NW_013573942.1:14860-15724 GCF_000499745.2 Eimeria mitis | reverse complement strand
GTTTGCGTTCGCAAGCCTCCACCCAATGGGCTATGGGCTCAGGTTGTTTTGTGCAAGCGCAGTGAGTGTTCACGCGCTCCGTTGCAGCTGCACTATCCGCTGCTCCCTGCTTTCCCCTATTCTCCTCCTCCGCAGAGGAACTGCAAGCACAGAAAGCCAGGCTAAAGTGAACAATAATAAACGCTCGTGCCTGCTCAATGCAGAAAGGTCCCTGCATCTGTCGGCCTGTTGCTGCGCACGGGCACTGCCTTGCCAATTTAACAAGATCGCCGGCAATATCTGACTCTGCCCCACACATGCCTTAAGCTGCGTCGAAATACCCGGCCCAACAAATACCAAATAAGAGCGCGCCTCAAGACTAAAACGTGTACCACTCTTCTCACACTTTTTGGTCCATATATCTGCTCGAAGCTCCGCTTCCACGCCTCCCATCATAAAGCCCGAAACGTAACAGGGCCTGTAACCGCGATGCACAAGTGGGTACGCTTCCAGGTGCATACTTCCTGCGCGGGAGACGGACGAGGCTGCAAAGCAAGATAAGGCTTCGCCGGATCCCTGCTGTGGGCGCAGCTCACACACAAAGCACGACCTTACCAGCTCACTCATGAAGGTCAGCTAGCTGACCGCCAACTATTGGACGTATATTGCAATGCTTAATGCTCACATCTTCCGAAACGCTGCGACCCAACAAGTAAACGAAGATATCACGCATAAAGCAAAACGAGCTGCAATTTCTACAGACGTGGCAACTGTAAACCCCTTCACAGATGGACAGAAATATCCGCGGCCGGGATCAAAAAGCCTAAAACGCAAAGCAATCCACCAACGAGCAGACAAATTGCGTCTGCTTGCCAGAGCATACTT
>NW_013573942.1:14669-14776 GCF_000499745.2 Eimeria mitis | reverse complement strand
TCAAGAAAAGAAACATAAGCAACAGCCACTACAAAGCAATGGAGGCGTCTGCGTGGGCGCCCCTCTTGAATCGTGTCCTATTGGACGACCCAGCACAACAGAAAATG
>NW_013573942.1:14402-14569 GCF_000499745.2 Eimeria mitis | reverse complement strand
GCCTAGAGAAAGGTTCGCCGCTTCACTGTCGCAGACAGGCACACACAACCTGCATAACCGCGCAATGCTCGTGCATGCAGGTCCTCGAGCTCAACGACAAATAGTGCATGTGCATGTATGAATGAACGCATCTGCAGACACAGTTGGCGTCAGCAGAAGTAAGCGAC
>NW_013573942.1:12618-14302 GCF_000499745.2 Eimeria mitis | reverse complement strand
GCCTAGAGAAAGGTTCGCCGCTTCACTGTCGCAGACAGGCACACACAACCTGCATAACCGCGCAATGCTCATGCATGCAGGTCCGAGCTCAACGACAAATAGTGCATGTGCATGTATGAATGAACGCATCTGCAGACACAGTTGGCGTCAGCCGAAGCAAGCGACTCAAGAAAAGAAACATACGCAACAGCCACTACAAAGCAATGGAGGCGTCTGCGTGGGCGCCCCGCTTGAATCGTGTCCTATTGGACGACCAAGCACAACAGAAAATCTTCAAGATGCGCAGTAAGCATCCGGAGCCTGCAGACCAAGCGGATGCTACCAGTGTGCCGGTGCCTCCTGTGCTGGAGTGCCCTGAAGACCTTGCTGCGAGTCGCTAAGCTCGTGCAAAAAACCAGCGACACGTCTATGCGTTGCAGCAACACTGAACACAAGAAGACTTCTCGGGAAAAGGGAGAAGCAACTGCATTACAGGCTCTGTTTCTTTCTGTGATGTCCACTACCTGCCAAAATTGGCTGTGGGCATTTTGTTCTGTGCAAGCGCCATGAGCGTTTATACAATTCGAGCTGGCCTAGTTGTGCGCTGCTCTCCGCCTTCCCCTACTTCGCTCTTCTGCAAAACAACGCCGATCGCATATAACAAGCCTTCCGCTGGCACTACTATGCCTTCGAGAAAAACCAGCGCGTAGTTGCTGCTGCCTCATACCACTTAATGCGCCGTCCATACACTGCTTCACAAATTAACTGAGAACGTTTGCCATGTAGCCTTTGTCTCGCACAAGCCTTGAGCGCCGCCAAAACACCCTACTGAAGCAGATAGCACAGACGAGCACGCATAAAGCAAAGCACGCTTCAACTGCTACCCCCACTGGTATTCCATGCATCCCCACGAATGCATACACGCTGTGCAAAGAGGGACAAAAAACCAAAGCCAGAGAAGAGCTGGCTATATCGCGTCTTTAAGCCCGCTTACACGACGTTGATGGCCTCACCATGCGCAGACACGCAAATCATCCAACTAACCACAAAAATACTGCCTATGCAAACCTACTGATAGGCTAGGCTGATTCCGACCTGCGCACGCGAACAAAGTGCAGGCTAGCGTAATACCAGCTGCAGGACGATGCAACTGGCTGCATGGATGCTCCCTATCGGATTGCATCTCGTCAACAGACCAGTGGGAGTCAAGACTCTTCAAGACACAGAAGAAATACCTGGGGCGCGTGGAACTCTCGGTTGCTCTCTGTGTATCTTTGCCTACTGTATTGGAGTGCCGTGAGACTTTTGCCGTCCGGTGGCAACGGCGAGCAAACATCAGTGTCATACTCATGTCCTGCACCTGCATGAAGCGCACAACAGCTCAAGTGGTCTCGCCGAAAACCGGAATCAACCGCCTGCACTACAAGTGCCACTGTCGCCTGGCTTATCTGTCACATGAATGATAAACTGTCCGCATAGTTTCGCTTCGCGTCAATGCCATGAGCATTTATGCAACTGGGCTGGCTCGCATATTCCACGTCTGCCATGGATAATTCTAAACGTTCGCCATAAATCGCCATGTAGGTGCTGCTGCCTCTTACCACTTTCTGTGCTGCGCATATACTACCTGACGAATTCCATGAAAGCGTTTGCAGTGTCAGATGCTGTTGAGGAAACACAGCAAGCCCTGCAGAAACACTGCGAA
>NW_013573942.1:12251-12518 GCF_000499745.2 Eimeria mitis | reverse complement strand
CACTTACTGTGCTGCGCATATACTACCTGACGAATTCCATGAAAGCGTTTGCAATGTCAGATGCTGTTGTACAAAAACAGCAAGCCCTGCAGAAACACTGCGACCCAGCAAATAAACAAAGAGAGCACGCATAAAGCAAAGCGAGCTGCCATTTCTACAGACGTGGCAACTGTAAACCCCTTCACAGATGGACAGAAATATACGTGACCGGGATCAAAAAGCCTAAAACGCAAAGCAATCCACCAGCGCGCAGACAAATTGCGTCTG
>NW_013573942.1:11366-12151 GCF_000499745.2 Eimeria mitis | reverse complement strand
TAAACGCTCGTGCCTGCTCAATGCAGAAAGGTCCCTGCATCTGTCGGCCTGTTGCTGCGCACGGGCACTGACTTGTCAATTTAACAAGATCGCCGGCAATATCTGACTCTGCTCCACACATGCCTTAAGCTGCGTCGAAATACCCGGCCCAACAAATACCAAATAAGAGCGCGCCTCAAGACTAAAACGTGTACCACTCTTCTCACACTTTTTGGTCCATATATCTGCTTGAAGCTCCGCTTCCATGCCTCCCATCATAAAGCCCGAAACGTAACATGCCCTGTAACCGCGATGCACAAGTGGGTACGCTTCCAGGTGCATACTTCCTGGGCGGGAGACGGACGAGGCTGCAAAGCAAGATAAGGCTTCGCCGGATCCCTGCTGTGGGCGCAGCTCACACACAATGCACGACCTTACCAGCTCACTCATGAAGCTCAGCTAGCTAACCGCCAACTATTGGACGCATATTGCAATGCTTAATGCTCACATCTTCCGAAACGCTGCGACCCAACAAGTAAACGAAGAGATCACGCATAAAGCAAAACGAGCTGCAATTTCTACAGACGTGGCAACTGTAAACCTCTTCACAGATGGACAGAAATATCCGCGGCCGGGATCAAAAAGCCTAAAACGCAAAGCAATCCACCAGCGAGCAGACAAATTGCGTCTGCTTGCCAGAGCATACTCGCTGTGCGTTAAGGGAGAATATCACAGGCCTAGAGAAAGGTTTGCCGCTTCACTGTCGCAGACAGGCACACACAACCTGCATAACCGCGCAATGCTCA
>NW_013573942.1:10668-11269 GCF_000499745.2 Eimeria mitis | reverse complement strand
TCAAGAAAAGAAACATAAGCAACAGCCACTACAAAGCAATGGAGGCGTCTGCGTGGGCGCCCCTCTTGAAGCGTGTCCTATTGGACGACCAAGCACAACAGAAAATGTTCAAGATGCGCAGTAAGCATCCGGAGCCTGCAGACCAAGCGGATGCTACCAGTATGCCGGTGCCTCCTGTGCTGGAGTGCCCTGAAGACCTTGCTGCGAGTCGCTAAGCTCGTGCAAAAAACCAGCGACACGTCTATGCGTTGCAGCAACACTGAACACAAGAAGACGTCTCGGGAAAAGGGAGAAGCAACTGCATTACAGGCTCTGTTTCCTTCTGTGATGTCCACTACCTGCCAAAATTGGCTGTGGGCATTTTGTTCTGTGCAAGCGCCATGAGCGTTTATACAATTCGAGCTGGCCTAGTTGTGCGCTGCTCTCCGCCTTCCCCTACTTCGCTCTTCTGCAAAACAACGCCGATCGCATATAACAAGCCTTCCGCTGGCACTACTATGCCTTCGAGAAAAACCAGAGCGTAGTTGCTGCTGCCTCATACCACTTAATGCGCCGTGCATACACTGCTTCACAAATTAACTGAGAACGCTTGCCATGTAGC
>NW_013573942.1:9821-10568 GCF_000499745.2 Eimeria mitis | reverse complement strand
TTGCTGCTGCCTCATACCACTTAATGCGCCGTGCATACACTGCTTCACAAATTAACTGAGAACGTTTGCCATGTAGCCTTTGTCTCGCACAAGCATTGAGCGCCGCCAAAACACCCTACCGAAGCAGATGGCACAGACGAGCACGCATAAAGCAAAGCACGCTTCAACTGCTACCCCCACTGGTATTCCATGCATCCCCACGAATGCATACACGCTGTGCAAAGAGGGACAAAAAACCAAAGCCAGAGAAGAGCTGGCTATATCGCGTCTGTAAGCCCGCTTACACGGCGTTGATGGCCTCACCATGCGCAGACACGCAAATCAGCCAACTAACCACAAAAATACTGCCTATGCAAACCTACTGATAGGCTAGGCTGATTTCGACCTGCGCACGCGAACAAAGTGCAGGCTAGCGTAATACCAACTGCAGGACGATGCAACTGGCTGCATGGATGCTCCCTATCGGATTGCGTCTCGTCAATAGACCAGTGGCAGTCAAGACTCTTCAAGACACAGAATAAATACCTGGGGCGCGTGGAACTCTCGGTTGCTCTCTGTGTATCTTTGCCTACTGTACGTCCGGTGGCAACGGCGAGCAAACATCAGTGTCATACTCATGTCCTGCACCTGCATGAAGCGCACAACAGCTCAAGTGGTCTCGCCGAAAACCGGAATCAACCGCCTGCACTACAAGTGCCACTGTCGCCTGGCTTATCTGTTACATGAATGATAAACTGTCCGCATAGC
>NW_013573942.1:9262-9721 GCF_000499745.2 Eimeria mitis | reverse complement strand
AACCGCCTGCACTACAAGTGCCACTGTCGCCTGGCTTATCTGTTACATGAATGATAAACTGTCCGCATAGTTTCGCTTCGCGCCAATGCCATGACCATTTATGCAACTGGGCTGGCTTGCATATTCCACGTCTGCCATGGATAATTCTAAACGTTCGCCATAAATCGCCATGTAGGTGCTGCTGCCTCTTACCACTTACTGTGCTGCGCATATACTACCTGACGAATTCCATGAAAGCGTTTGCAATGTCAGATGCTGTTGTGGAAACACAGCAATCCCTGCAGAAACACTGCGACCCAGCAAATAAACAAAGAGAGCACGCATAAAGCAAAGCGAGCTGCAATTTCTACAGACGTGGCAACTGTAAACCCCTTCACAGATGGACAGAAATATCCGTGACCGGGATCAAAAAGCCTAAAACGCAAAGCAACCCACCAGCGCGCAGACAAATTGCGTCTA
>NW_013573942.1:9005-9162 GCF_000499745.2 Eimeria mitis | reverse complement strand
AGAAGATTGCAGGCCTACAGAAAGGTCCGCCGCTTCACTGTCGCAGACAGGCACACACAACCTGCATAACTGCATAACCGCGCAATGCTCACGCATGCAAATCCTCGAGCTAAACGACAAATCGTGCATGTGTTTGTTCGCAACTGCAGACACAGTC
>NW_013573942.1:8504-8905 GCF_000499745.2 Eimeria mitis | reverse complement strand
GGCCTACAGAAAGGTCCGCCGCTTCACTGTCGCAGACAGGCACACACAACCTGCATAACCGCGCAATGCTAACGCATGCAAATCCTCGAGCTAAACGACAAATCGTGCATGTGTTTGTTCGCAACTGCAGACACAGTCGGCGTCAGCCGAAGCATGCGACTCAAGAAAGCAAACATAAGCAACAGCCACTACAAAGTAATGCAGGCAGCTGCGTGCGCGCCCCTCTTGGATTCCCACACCCCCAGATGCACGCCGGCGAGTACGATCGGAACCCCTCAAACATAAACGAATCCATGCACTCCCAGCTAATCAGCGTGCGTCCAAATGCATACTTCCTGGGCAAAACACCGACGGTATCGCAAACCCAAGGGAGTCTCCGCCACCCCGCTGCCGCGCACACG
>NW_013573942.1:7806-8404 GCF_000499745.2 Eimeria mitis | reverse complement strand
CGCCGCTGGCGTACACGCACGCAAGCTGTGCAACGCTACCGTGCACACAGACGCACGTCTGCTAGGCAGCCGATCAATTCTCCATATATACGCCAACCGCCAGGCGGATATGAGTTCAACCAAACCGATCGACTGAAAGCCACCCTTAGTGCCAACTTCTAGAGGATGCAGGCGGCTCCATCGGGACCCATGTGGAAGTGTTTCCTTTTCGCAGAACAAACCCACCCAAAAATGTTCAACACGTACGGCATTCATCGGATAAGCCCAACCTAAGGCAATGCGACCCGTTTGCACCTGCACAGGAAATTGAAGTGCCGTCATAGCTGTGCAGTCGCCTGCCAAATTCAAACGATCATCGGTGGCAGACCTTTGGATTCCATGCACACCGAGCGCAAACAGCTCACGTCACCCCGCCCGAAATCAGAACCAATAGAGGCCTGCGCTTAAGGCTGCGCCTGATCTTGCTTTGCAGAGATCCTAGACGATGCGTTGCGACTTCAGCATTGTCTCGTGCAGGCCCCATAAGCGTTCATAAACGTGTGCGGGCTTGGTGCACTGTCGACCTCTGTCGGACCCTCACGAGTCTGTTTCTTCGCAA
>NW_013573942.1:7592-7706 GCF_000499745.2 Eimeria mitis | reverse complement strand
CTCGTGCAGGCCCCATAAGCGTTCATAAACGTTTGTGAGCTTGGTGCACCGTCGACCTCTGTCGGACCCTTGCGACTCTGCTTCGTCGCAGAGCCACGCCTCTCATACACAGCG
>NW_013573942.1:7206-7492 GCF_000499745.2 Eimeria mitis | reverse complement strand
TAGACGATGCGTTGCGACTGCAGCATTGTCTCGTGCAGGCCCCATAAGCGTTCATAAACGTTTGTGAGCTCGGTGCACCGTCGAACTCTGTCGGACTCTCGCGACTCTGCTTCGTCGCAGATCCATGCCTCTCATACATAGCTTAACAGCCTGCCGTTGCTACTACTGTCCAGCTGCCACCAAGTAATCGCTGCTGCTTCCAACCACGTGGCGCGCTGCACAGGCACTGCCCATCGAATTCGCTGAGGAAAGTTATCCTGTAGACTCTGCCTCAAAAACGTATTAG
>NW_013573942.1:6872-7106 GCF_000499745.2 Eimeria mitis | reverse complement strand
GCTTGGTGCACCGTCGAACTCTGTCGGACTCTCGCGACTCTGCTTCGTCGCAGAGCCACGCCTCTCATACATAGCGTAACAGCCTGCCGTTGATACTACTGACCAGCTGCCACCAAGTAATCGCTGCTCCTTCCAACCACGTGGCGCGCTGCACAGGCGCTGCCCATCGAATTCGCTGAGGAAAGCTATCCTGTAGACTCTGCCTCAAAAACGTATTAGGCATCGACAATACGT
>NW_013573942.1:6477-6772 GCF_000499745.2 Eimeria mitis | reverse complement strand
ATCGAATTCGCTGATAACAGTTATCCTGTAGACTCTGCCTAGCAAACGCATTAAGCATCGACAATACGCGCCGCCCAAGCAAACAGAAATGAAGAGCATGGCGAAAGCAAAATAATTTCCCACGTCTTCTTACACGGTTACTCCGTGCATCTCAACGTATGCACGTGCGCACCCGTGACAACCATCGGAAAGCTGCAAACGTAAACAAGCCCATGGCCGCATCCAGTCCAGCCAATGGGTTTGCTCCCATCCGCCTACTTCCTAAACAAACAAGGGGCAACCGTGTGAAAACAAG
>NW_013573942.1:6276-6377 GCF_000499745.2 Eimeria mitis | reverse complement strand
AAGCAAGCTGCGCAATGCCGCCATCCTCACTCAGACCGATCCGCTTGGCAACCGTCATGCGCGGGCTATATACGCCTACCTCCAAAACGGAGCCTATTTCA
>NW_013573942.1:6099-6176 GCF_000499745.2 Eimeria mitis | reverse complement strand
TCGGGACCCATGTGGAAGCGTTTCCTTTTCGCAGAACAAACCCACCCAAAAATGTTCAACACGTACGGCACTCAGCC
>NW_013573942.1:5665-5999 GCF_000499745.2 Eimeria mitis | reverse complement strand
TGCATCTCAACGTATGCACGTGCGCACCCGTGACAACCATCGGAAAGCTGCAAACGTAAACAAGCCCATGCCCGCATCCAGTCCAGCCAATGGGTTTGCCCCCATCCGCCTACTTCCTAAACAAACAAGGGGCAACCGTGTGAAAACAAAGAAGGCTACGGAACGCCGCTGGCGTACACGCACGCAAGCTGTGCAACGCTACCGTGCACACAGATGCACGTCCGCTAGGCAGCCGATCAATTCTCCCTATATAAGCCTACAGCCAGACGGATATGAGTTCACCCAAACCGATCGACTGAAACACAACCTTAGTGCCAACTGTTAGACGATGCAG
>NW_013573942.1:4780-5565 GCF_000499745.2 Eimeria mitis | reverse complement strand
CGCGTCCAAAAACGTGTGCGGGCTTGGTGCACTGTCGACCTCTGTCGGACCCTCGCGACTCTGCTTCTTCCCGGAACAACGCCCTTCATACATAGCCAGCAGCCTGCCGCTGATACTACTAACCAGTTGCCACCAAGTAATCGCTGCTGCTTCCAACCAAGTGGCGCGCTGCACAGGCATTGCCGATCGAATTCGCTGATAACAGTTACGCTGTCGACTCTGCCTCGCAAACGTATCAAGCATTGACAATACGCGCCGCCCAAGCAAACAGAAATGAAGAGCATGGGAAAAGAAAAATGAATTCCCACGTCTTCTCACACGGTTACTCCATGCACCTCAACGTATGCAGATGCGCACCCGTGACTACCATCGGAAAGCTCCAAACGTAAACGCGCCTATGCGCGCAGCCAGCCCAGCACTAGGTTTGTTCCCAAGCGCATACTGCCTGTGCAGAAGACCGACGATGTCGCATAACCAAAGAAGGCTCCAACGCTTTACTGCCGCACTCGAAAGCAAGCCGCGTAACGCCGCCATCACCACTCACACCGTTCCGCATGGCAACTGCTGTATGCTGCCTATAGATGCCTAACAAAGCACAGAACACATTTCCAACCAGGCGATCGACCAAAACGCAACTGTAGTGCCAACTGCTAGACGATGCAGTCAGCTGCATCGGGACCCATGTGGAAGCGTTTCCTTTTCGCAGAACAAACCCACGCAAAACTGTGCAACACGTACGGCATTCATCGGATAAGCCCAAACTGACGCAATGTGACCCGTTTGCG
>NW_013573942.1:4378-4577 GCF_000499745.2 Eimeria mitis | reverse complement strand
CTCGTGCAGGCCCCATAAGCGTTCATAAACGTGTGCGGGCTTGGTGCACTGTCGACCTCTGTCGGACCCTAGCCCGCAGCCTGCCGTTGATACTACTGACCAGTTGCCACCAAGTAATCGCTGCTCCTTCCAACCAAGTGGCGCGCTGCACAGTCATTGCCTATCGAATTCGCTGATAACAGTTATCCTGTAGACTCTG
>NW_013573942.1:4199-4278 GCF_000499745.2 Eimeria mitis | reverse complement strand
CAACCGCCATACGCTGCCTATATACGCCTACCGCCGAACAGACCTGATTAACCAAGGCGATCGACCAAACCGCAACCTT
>NW_013573942.1:3811-4099 GCF_000499745.2 Eimeria mitis | reverse complement strand
CAACCGCCATACGCTGCCTATATACGCCTACCGCCGAACAGACCTGATTAACCAAGGCGATCGACCAAACAGTGCCAACATCGAAACGATGCAGTTGGCGTCATAGCGACCCATGTGGAAGTGTTTCCTTTTCGAACAACCAAGCCACTCAAAAATGTTCAACACGTACGGCAATCACAGAAAAAGCCCAAACCGAGGCAATGCGACCCGTTTGCACCTGCACAGGAAATTGATGTGCCGTCATACCTGTGCAGTCTCCTGCCAGACTCAAACGATCATCGCTAACAA
>NW_013573942.1:3382-3661 GCF_000499745.2 Eimeria mitis | reverse complement strand
GTTTAAACGATATAATATCCTTAGTATGCATTGACTCCGAAATTCACTGAAACCCTTCCCAGTGATGCTTACTCTGGAAAACGGATTAAGCATCGTCAATACTCGCCACCCAAGCCAATAGCAAAGAAGAGCACGCCAAAAGCAAAATGACACCCCAAGGCGTCTTACATAGTTAGGTTTCTCACCTGCACGCCTGCACATTCGCATCCGAGACAGATCCCATGACCGCGCTCTGTCAATCAATTCGCCACGAGGTGCATACTTTCTTTAAAGAAGAGG
>NW_013573942.1:2724-3182 GCF_000499745.2 Eimeria mitis | reverse complement strand
TTCACAGAACAAGGAGAGTCGAAAATATTCGATCGACGGAAATAATTGAGCGAGTGCAAACCGAGAGCCCTTTCCCGTTTCGCATCTGCACAGTGAATTGAGTTACCCTTAAAACATTTTCGCCGCGTGGAAACTTCGAACGAACACCGGTGACACACTTCTGAACTGCATCTTCAGTGAGGTCAACTAAGCTTAGCTCAACCCGCCCCAAACCAGAAAAAACAACGGCCCGAGCTGCAGGCTCCGATTTCTCATGTGTTGCCAAGTATTTACGCGATGACCTATGGGTCAAGCTTTTTTTTTCCAAGTGTTGTAGCCAGTACGGCTATTTGTATGCGGTGGTCGCGCCGTCATCCGCAGTCTGCCTCTCAGTAGTCTGCTTCGCCGAGGAAGAACTCCCCTCATCCAGAACCAACCTGCCGTCGATATTTCTGAACGATTGACACAAAGCGCGTCGT
>NW_013573942.1:2558-2629 GCF_000499745.2 Eimeria mitis | reverse complement strand
CCAACAACAGTGAGATATCGTTAGCGCGTTCGCGAGAACGGTTAAAGCAAAATGGCACCCCGCTCCCTATG
>NW_013573942.1:1982-2458 GCF_000499745.2 Eimeria mitis | reverse complement strand
AATGGCACCCCGCTCCCTATACTGTTACTCCGTGCATCTCCACGCATGTAAAATCACACCCATGACTGCCGACAGAAGGCCTGAATTGCAAACGAGCCTAGCCGCGCCGTCCCCAACTAGGTTCCTTGCAGGGGCATACTTCCTGGTCAAAAGGAAGGCGATATCACAAACCAAAGAAAGCTTTTTCATGCTGCTGCTGTAAACGCACCTTCACGCCTGGCATAAGCCTGACATGCTCACACGTGCAAGCCCACTACGTGACTGCAAAAGACGGTGTGTCCTGCAGTTCGAGCCCCGGTGGAGTAGGCTTACCTTGGGAGACCAGATAGAGGCGAAATAGTTCAGGATATAGAGGGATCATTGAGCGAGTGCACCACACGAAGTAAGCGCGACCCGAGGCCCTGGTCCTCCCTTTGCTTCTTCCCACCATAATGAATTGCTATACCCATTTTGCACTGTTGTCACTCTCGAACAAG
>NW_013573942.1:1505-1882 GCF_000499745.2 Eimeria mitis | reverse complement strand
CTGTTACTCCGTGCATCTCCACGCATGTAAAATCACACCCATGACTGCCAACAGAAGGCCTGAAGCGCAAACGAGCCTAGCCGCGCCGTCCCCAACTAGTTTCCTTGCAGGGGCATACTTCCTGGTCAAAAGGAAGGCGATATCACAAACCAAAGAAAGCTTTTTCATGCTGCTGCTGTAAACGCACCTTCACGCCTGGCATAAGCCTGACATGCTCACACGTGCAAGCCCACTACGTGACTGCAAAAGACGGTGTGTCCTGCAGTTCGAGCCCCGGTGGAGTAGGCCTACCTTGGAAGACCAGATAGAGGCGAAAGAGTTCAGGATATAGAGGGATTATTGAGCGAGTGCACCACACGAAGTAATCGCGACCCGAA
>NW_013573942.1:515-1405 GCF_000499745.2 Eimeria mitis | reverse complement strand
TGCACCACACGAAGTAAGCGCGACCCGAGGCCCTGGTCCTCCCTTTGCTTCTTCCCACCATAATGAATTGTTATACCCATTTTGCACTGTTGTCACTCTCGAACAAAAATCAGGTTCACGCCCGCAGATTGCACGTACTCCGAGCGCGAACGCGCTAACGATATCTCACCGTTGCCTAGCGTTTCCCAACGAAAGCGATCTGGTTGCGTTTCTTTCTTTTGTTTAACGAACACCAAAACTAGATAGGTGCCCTGCGTGTCCTAACCAAGAGCCGTGCTCATTTGCTCTCTGCTACGGATATAGTATCTTAACAAGCAACTGCGGTCATTTGCAATCAACGCCGAGATACTCCACCAACCCAGTAGATGCGAAAACAGAGCACGGGCGAAACAGAACGAGCTCGCACCTCCTGTGAAGTATCACATCTTCCGGCACACTTCAAACATCATGAGCAGTCCTCATTGCTCTCCCGAAGATCTATTTTGCCATACGGAAGAAATCTATGTGCTGATATCTGCCACAATGCGGTGGCAGCTCTTACCGTGGGTGTGTGCAGACTACAGGAGCCCCCGTGGTTACCTTCAAACACCGCATCTGCTGAAGCAGATAAGCCCCCTGAATTCACCCTGTTTCTCTCACTTCCAGTGTCCTTTTTCGTACCGAACCAATCCCATGCTGACGTCGTTCCCAAAATTCGAAAGAACTGCAAACTGGTTTTGTGTATAGACATGTCCGGGCGGCTACTACTCGCACTTTCTGTGATACACCGCATCTGCTGCAACACAACATACACCACTGTCTCAAATTCTTGCTTTCCCTGCAGATTTACATTGTCACGCATGATATTTACACTGCTAGCATTCGCTATGAAACACAAGGACAACTCAAGC
>NW_013573942.1:0-204 GCF_000499745.2 Eimeria mitis | reverse complement strand
AGTGAAGTTCACTCGGCTCACAATTGCGTCATCGTCTGCAAGCGCATTTTGGACTGTGATTTTGACGTTTGTGCGCCAGACCGTCGTCCCCGGATACCTAGGGGCCCCTATACGGTCACGCGCAAATCCCTCGGAAAGCCTTCCGCGCGCAGGCGCGATTCTAGCAGCAGGTCGCGCCTGGAGCAACTTTCCAGAATGACGCCC
>NW_013573941.1:2189-3529 GCF_000499745.2 Eimeria mitis | reverse complement strand
GCAGCCGGTGCGATGCAGCCCCGTAGTCATCGGCTGGAGGAGAGGGCGGGCGCGGGTTCTGTCAGCAAACAGGCTTGGGGGGGTTCGCATATGTACTGCGTTGCGTGTGTTATTGTAGCTATACGTTGTTGCGATCCAGCGTGCCTGAGTGTATATCATGCGTTTGGGCGGAGGTTGCGAACAGCGATATGCATATATCGGTATGTCTATTGGCGTTATTTTACCGTTGGGCCTGTTTTGTTGGAGGCACAGTTTGCGTTTGAAGGGCTGCCAAGTAGGCAATTCGGCTTCGTTGTGGCGGACGGAGTTTTTCGTGCTTGTCGTGCCGTTGCAGGCTGCTTGCGAACACGTATTAAGAGCGTTTGGGCTTGAGGGTTTTGGGAGCGAACTGCAGTTTCGTGTGTGTATTTGGAAATCGGAGAGGAACGAGATAAGCCGCAAGAGCGAAGGATTCCGTCCGGCGACAGAATGTCCGCGCAACCTCTGACAGCCTTGATAGAGTTTGAGGATGACTGTGCGTTTCGCAGGGGTGGCGCCTGATCCTTTTTTTGTGTGTGTGCGCTTGTGCGAAGCGTGCGGCCTTAGTTGTCGTCGGGGCTCCCCAAAGTTCATTCGTGGATGCATCGGCAGCCGTGCAAGGCCCATTTAGCTATGGGGGTGCGGGTGCTTACGTCCAGGAGCTCTGATTCAACGGTGCTTCCTGTGATGAGCTGGAGCGTCTCCGCTACTCAGCGCATATCGTTTGGAGGGAGCGTTACTCGGTCGTGTCGGTCATGCAGCCAGTGCGTTGCAGGAATGCAGTCGTCGATTTCAGGAAGCGACCAGTAGGGGTTCTGTCAGTAGCAAGTGTTTGGGACGGTTTGCATGTTTTGGGCAAGGTATGGAATCGTTTCTGCAAGACTATGGAAACCAACGTGGCCGCGTGCGCAGCACGTGCTTGCATGTCGGGTTCCGCAAAGTGCTCTGCCGACTTCAGTGTTGCCATTGGTCATAATGTGTTGTGGGACATCTTCTGTTGGAGCCATAATTTGCCTGCGAAGGGCTGGCAAGCAAGCGACGCGGCAGCATTTTGGTCACGGATGTCGCTGCACGTGCTGCCACGCTGCAGCCTGTTTTGCACGGGAATGTGTCATCTTGAGCTCGGGGGGAGTGAAGTGCAGTTTCGTGCCCGTAGTTGGGGATAGCAAAGGTATCACGCAAATGCCAAGATTCCATCCGGTGGCGGAATGTTCAGGGGCCCTCTCCAATCGCAGATAGAGTTAGCGGATGGTTGTGCGTTTGCACGAGGCGCCGGTGGATTGCGTTTGACATGGGTATGGTTGTGCAACTGCTGCGACTTC
>NW_013573941.1:0-2089 GCF_000499745.2 Eimeria mitis | reverse complement strand
TGGGGATAGCAAAGGTATCACGCAAATGCCAAGATTCCATCCGGTGGCGGAATGTTCAGGGGCCCTCTCCGATCGCAGATAGAGTTAGCGGATGGTTGTGCGTTTGCACGAGGCGCCGGTGGATTGCGTTTGCCATGGGTATGGTTGTGCAACTGCTGCGACTTTAGCGGTCGTCGCCAATCTCCAGTGGTTATTAGCAGAAGCATTTATACTTGTGCACAGTTCGTTCGGCTGAGGGTATCCGGGCATGTTCATCCGGAAGCACCGCTTTACGGTGGTTTATGTGATGAGCCGGAGCGGTTTTGCTTGGGAACGTGTATCTTGTGCAGGGAACGTCCTTCGGTCTTTGCCGACGATGCAGCCGGTGCGATGCAGCCCCGTAGTCATCGGCTGGAGGAGAGGGCGGGCGCGTGTTTTGTCAGCAAACGGGCTTGGGGGGGTTCGCATATCTACTGCTTTGCGTGTGTTATTGTAGCTACACGTTGTTCAGATCCAGCATGCCTGAGTGTATATCGTGCGTTTGGGCGGAGGTTGCGAACAGCGATATGCATATATCGGTATGTCTATTGGCATTATTGTACCGTTGGGCCTGTTTTGTTGGAGGCACAGTTTGCGTTTGAAATGCTGCCAATTAGGCGACTCGGCAGCGTTGTGGTTGATGGAGCTTTTCGTGCTTGTCGTGCCGTTGCAGGCTGCTTGCGAACACGTATTAAGAGCGTTTGGGCTTGAGGGTTTTGGGAGCGAACTGCAGTTTCGTGTGTGTATTTGGAAATCGGAGAGGCATGAGATAAGCGCCAAGAGCGAAGGATTCCGTCTGGCAACGGAATTTCCGCGGAACCTCATGCAGCCTTGATAGAGTTTGAGGATGGCTGTGCGTTTCGCAGGGGTGGCGGCGGATTCGTTTTTGCGTGTGTCTGCTTGTGCGAGGAGTGTGGCCTTAGTTGTTGTCGAGACTCCCCAAAGTTCATTCGTGGATGCATTGGCAGCTGTGCAAGGCCCATTTAGCTATGGTGATGCGAGTGCTTACATCCAGGAGCTCTGATTCAACGCTGCGTCCTGTGATGAGCTGGGGCGTCTCCGCTACCCAACGCATACCTTTTGGAGGGAACGTTACTCGGTCGTGTCGGCCATGCAGCCAGTGCGTTGCAGGAATGCAGTCGTCGATTTCAGGAAACGACCAGCCAGGGTTCTGTCAGTAGCGGGTGTTTGGGATTGGTAACAATTTGTTGTGGGGGATCTGTTGGAGGCATAATTTGCCTGCGAAAGGCTAGCAAGCAAGCGACGCGGCAGCATTTTGGTGACGGATGTCGCTGCACTTGCTGTCATGCTGCAGCCTGTTTTGCATGGGAATGTGTCGTCTTGAGCTCGTGGGGAGTGAAGTGCAGTTTCGTGCCTGTAGTTGGGGATGGCAAAGGTACCACGCAAATGCCAAGATTCGCTCCGGTGGCGGAATGTTCAGGGACCCTCTCCAATCGCAGATAGAGTTAGCCGATGGTTGTGCGTTTGCACGAGGCGCCGGTGGATTGCGTTTGATATGGGTATGGTTGTGCAACTGCTGCGACTTTAGCGGTCGTCGCCAATATCCAATGCTCATTCGCAGGAACATCTACACTAGTGCAGTGTTCATTAGGGTGGGCCCATCCGGGTGTGGTCATCGGGAAGCGCCGATTTACGGTGGTTTGTGTGATGAGCCGGAGCGGTTTTGTTTGGGAACGTGTACCTTCTGCAGGGAACGTCCTTCTGCCTTCGTCTCGATGCAGCCGGTGCGATGCAGCCCCGTAGTCATCGGCTAGAGGAAAGGGCGGGCGCGGGTTCTGTCAGCAAACAGGCGTGGGGGAGTTCACAGATCTACTTCGTTGCGTGTGGGATTGTAGCTACACGTTGTTCAGATCCAGCATGCCTGATTGTATATCGTGCGTTTGGGCGGAGGTTGCGAACAGCGATATGCATACATCGGTATGCCTATTGGCGTTATTTTACCGTTGGGCGTGTTTGATTGGGGGCAGAGTTTGCGTATGGAAGGCTGCCAATTAGGCGACTCGGCAGCGTTGTGGTTGATGGAGTTTTTCGTGCTTGTCATGCCGTTGCA
>NW_013573940.1:2808-3439 GCF_000499745.2 Eimeria mitis | reverse complement strand
CTGTTGCGGCAGCAGCAAGCTGAACTTCGGGCACTGAAAGCGAAAACGCCTCAGAACGTTGGCCATAACAACTCCTTGTGCAAAGGTAATCCACAGCTCCCCCTCGGCCGTTTCCGCAGAACATGAAGCAGAAAACACACAGAAAAGAAGCAAAACTATAAGAATTTAAACCAACAAGACAGCCTAATGAAAGCTACAGATTTGAATAATATATATAGATCAACAATCTAATTGGTAGATGCTACGAATTCGAATAGTATATATAGGCAAACATGAAAACCAGGGAAATGCCACAGAATTGGAGAAAGAAAGAAAAGACAAATAGCGTTATATTCCCATAGTAACAGGCAAATAGAATGCGCGTCTTAGCCATCTGTACAGGGACTAAACGCCAAGGTTGTACTGAGACAATGCACGAAAGAGATAAAGCGAAACCGAAGGATGACAGCAACGAATCTGCAGACTGCTCGCGGCTGCGGATGGCACTGCGCTCAAAGGGTGCGTCGCCAGCCCATCAACAAAAATAGAAGTAATAGAGATAATACATAGTAATGAGGGGCTGGAGGCCTTTAATATTAGTATTATTCCTATCTTATACATTGTTATGCAGGAAAATGACTCAAGCACAGCT
>NW_013573940.1:0-2599 GCF_000499745.2 Eimeria mitis | reverse complement strand
AGCAGCAACACATGCAGGTGCAACAGCAAAGTGAGAAGCAGCAGCAAGAGCTGTTGAAGCTCGCGCAACGCCTTGAGGTTCTGCGCAAATCAAAGGCTCACTTTGAGGCGAAGGCAGCGCGCACAGCCCTCGTAGGTGCATGTAGAGTTACGGCTTAGTTTGCATCATTTCATCAGCAGAAGGATACAAAGAGGAAGAAGCTGACACTGCAGGCGAACAAACGAATTTCCTACGAACTGAAACTAGTTCCTGCTTTTTGAGGTATGTACGTCAGGCACTAGATGCCGCCTATGCGGATCTGCGAACGGAAAGAGAGGAAAAGGCCTTTCTGCTTCGGCTTGTTTATCCCCATCATCTTGAGGATAACATGAAGGCAACAGACAAAACGCATGCGCAATCGCCCAGAGAAGAACCACTTCTGGAGGAACCCCTCAAGAATTTTTCAGAGATAGATCCAAAGGAAGACGCCACGGAACAGGTAGGAGCATACACCCAAAACCCTAAACAGGTGACCCCAAGCCCCCCGCCTTCAGTCGCTTTCCCCATAGCGCCTAACCCATAACCCACAAAACTGTAAACCCCAAAACATTAAAAAATGCTGCTGCGCGCCTTGCAGGTGACGGATCAGCTCTGCTCGACTCAAGCAATTGAAGGCACTAAGACGGAAAGCGATGAATTGTGTTCAATTGACGAATGCAAGTCTACTACTCCTCCTTGCATATTTGTCTGCCTATCCGTTGATGCTGGCTGTTGAGCTCCAGCCTGAAGTCGCCTGCTGTATCTTTCTTTTCTGCTCGTCAGTACGAAGAAAAAGACACAAACACAAATACCTAAACTCGTACACACCACATGCCTGCTGCTGTGCTGTTTCAGATCAGTTTCAGAAGCTGTCACCGCAGAAGACGAACAGCCATTCACCTATCGGCGAAATGTGCACAACAGGTATATATCAATTTCCTGTTTCTTTTAATATAATATATATAATCAGATGTAATAAAGGAAGTGTATATATTTTTTCCTATCATTATTTGCTGCCACAGTCGTGTTCATGCATACATGCAATGGGGGGAGAAATATGTTTTTAGAACAATACACATTCATATGATAATAACGTTTTATAACGTTTTATGAAGGTAAACACATCCCTAGAACCTTCACAGAAATTTTTTACTTGAACTACAGGACGAAATATAAAATGTAACTTTTATAATACATTTCTTTCCTGTGCATCGCATTGCAGAACTCATTCAACCCCCACCCGAACTCAGTGCTGCACAGGAGCCTGGTGGGGGCTCTCGGGAGCCTCTTGGGGAGAGCAACGTAGCTTCTGTGTACAACCAGGAGCAGACTACAACACCCACTCTTCCTCTGCGTTTAAGCAGTCTCCATGAACCGTCACAGATGCAAGCAGAGCTGCATTCAAATGCAAAGACGGATCTTTCTGCCTCTTGTCAGGAAGTGGGTTGTAGTAGAAGGGGTATATGTGCCTCGCTCCCTGCTGCTAGCCCCTGTATGTCTCACTGCTCACAGCCAACCTGTTTAAGCCAAGACGGCGGTGCAGAACGTCTGCTGAGGATGAGGCAGCAGGAGTCGAACACACTGCACACCCTCAACCTCAGCTGGTCAGCAGGGCAACCTGCAGATTACAGACAGACGCGCAGCTGCATCGCCAGCAGCAGCAGCAGCAGCAGGGAGGAGAGATGCGGCTTGGGGTCAGCTGCGCTTCTTGGAAGAAACCATGCACACCGCGAAGAAGAACAGATGTACAGACAACTGAGTCCGCTGCAGCAGCAAGGAAGCACCCCCAACTGCCCGCTCAATGCAACAAATTCACAAACCCCAAAACCTTGCAGCTCGCACTACAAATGCACAGCTTGCGGAAAGGCTCAGGAGAAGCCGCAGCAGCAACAAGAACACACACTGGGCTTCCCTGCCCACGACCCCTGCAGCAGCTGTTTGCATGAGACCCACGGAGGCATATCCGCGGCGCCTACAGCCTCAAGCCACTCTGCTGAAGCAGCAGTCGGATATTACTCGCTTTCTGATGCTTCCGCTGCTGCAACGCTGCACAGAAAGACGAACTACGGAGAAGACAAAGACGCAAGGCATGCAGCAGCAGCAGCAGCAGCTGCTGCTGCTGCTGCTGCTGCTGCAACAACGGCACCATCGGCCCGTCCTGGGAACTGGGAGGCTCACCACGCAAGCAGAATCAGCACTAACGTAGACAGCGAGACCTCAGAGAATATGCTCTGTGCAAAGGGGGCCCCCAGAGGAACAACGAATTCGTCTTCCCTTGAGGGGCCCCCATCGAACCCCGGCGAGTTGAGTAACCGGGTTGCCCATGGCGGCCTGCATCGCAGGCCTTGTGGGGTGCTGCATACAAATGCAGCAGCATCATCAGCATATCATGCTGCAGCAAACAAAGATGAACGCGACGCCCTTCACCAGCACAGGGGAAAGGAGGGCCTTGTGCGTGCTGCAGCGCTCCGACAAACCTCTACAGCGTCGTTCCGTGGCAACTACAGCAGCAGCAGCAGCAGCGTTACAGCAGCAGCGGCAGGGCAGCACTGCGCAGCATACCGCAGCCTGTCCGCATCTG
>NW_013573939.1:3033-3710 GCF_000499745.2 Eimeria mitis | reverse complement strand
TTTTTTTTTTTTTTTTTTCTTCCTAAATATATAAATAAATACATCAATATGCATATCTTTTTCTCCTCTTTCTGTGTATTGTGTATATATTGTGTATTGTGTATATATTGTGTATATATTGTGTATTGTATATATACAGTGTATATACAGACACCAAAAGAGCGTCTAGTTAACTCCTTGATGCTGCTTCATATATATATATATATTTTTTTTGTTTTTTTTCTTTTTTTTTCTTTTTTTTTATAGAAATAAGCAAATAAATACATCAATATGTGTCTCTTCTCTCCCTCTTTCTTTTGTGTATAAACAGATACCAAAAAAAGAGATTCAGAAAGGCGTTATGTCCCTTGGTAGAGCGTCTCCTTGATGATGCTTCATATATATATTTTTTTTGTTTTTTTTTCTTTTTTTTTCTTTTTTTCTCTTTCTTTCTCCCTAAATATATAAATAAATACATCAATACGTGTCTCTTCTCTCCCTCTTTCTGTTTATTATATACAGATACCAAAAGAAGAGATTCAGAAAGGCGTTATGTCCCTTAGTTGAGCGTCTCGTTAACTCTTTGATGATGCACGGGCGTAACAGCGGCAAAAAACTGCTGGCTATAAGAATAGTAAAACACGCTTTCGATATCATCGCTCTCATGACAGATAAAAACCCACTACAGGTATCTCCTG
>NW_013573939.1:2146-2927 GCF_000499745.2 Eimeria mitis | reverse complement strand
TGCTGGTGCTGGGGGTGGTGGGGGTGGTGGTGGTGCTGGGGGTGGTGGGGGTGGTGGTGGTGGTGGTGGTGGTGCTGCTGTTGCTGCTGTTTTTGTTGCTGCTGCTGCTGCAATTGTATGACATGTATTCTCGGCTTCCCCTTCTGCTGCTAACCCCAAACAACAAACCCTCAATAAACACAAATAAATAAAAAACTAAATAAATAAACAAATTTATTTATTTATTTATTTATTTATTTATTTATTTATTTAGGTATTGGTGCAAGCAGTTGAGCGTGGGGGGCCGCGGGAGGACTCTACCCGCATCGGCAGTGCTGGGGTGGTGAGGAGACAGGCCGTTGACGTGTCTCCTCTTAGGAGAGTAAATCAAGCTATTTACCTCATTTGTACAGGCGCTAGGTGGGTTTTACTGTCTCTTTTTTGTTCTTTTTTATTTTATTTTGTTCTTTGTTTGTTTGGGTTGGTGGTTGTCTCTTTATTTCTGTCTTTGTTGCTTTTTTTTTTCTTTTTTTTCTCTTTTTTTGTCTCTCTATCGAGCTATTTACCTCATTTGTACAGGGGCTAGGTGGGTTTTACTGTCTCCTTTTTGTTCTCTTTTTGTTCTTTTTTGGTTTGTTTTATTCTTTGGGTGGTTGCGTTGGTGGTTGTCTCCTTATTTCTGTCTTTGTTGTTTTTTTTTTCTCTTTTTTTCTCTTTTTTTTTCTCCTTTTCTCTTTTTGTTATCTATAGGGCTATTTACCTCATTTGTACAGGGGCTAGCTGCGTTTTTACTGTCTCCTTG
>NW_013573939.1:1770-2046 GCF_000499745.2 Eimeria mitis | reverse complement strand
TTTTTGTTATCTATAGGGCTATTTACCTCATTTGTACAGGGGCTAGCTGCGTTTTTACTGTCTCCTTGTTTTTTTTTACTCTTTTTTATTTTATTTTTATTTTTTTAATTTTTTTTATTCTTTTTTATTCTTTTTTATTATTCTTTGTTTGTGTTTAGTTGTCTCTTTGTTTGTTTTTCTCTTTCCTTTTTTTCCGTCTCTTTATTTGTCTCCCTTTTCTCGTTTTTGTCTCTTTTTTTGTCTCCTTTTTTTCTTTCTCTCTCGCTCTCCGTATAT
>NW_013573939.1:1106-1670 GCF_000499745.2 Eimeria mitis | reverse complement strand
TATATATATATATATATATATATATATATATATATATATATATATATATATATATATATGTACATACATATATATATATATATGTTGTGTTTTTTTTATAAACAGAGCAGCAGCATTTCGTCGCCTAAATTGCGTGCCTGAGTGTTTCTCTATCGAAATAAAACAAAAAAAAACCAAACAAAAAAAAAAAAAACAAAACAAATAAAAACAAAACAAATAAAAACAAAACAAATATAAATAAATATAAATATATATGTATATTGTGTGTTTTTTTATACAGAACAGCAGCATTCCGCAGCCTGAAGAGCATGCCTGAGTGTCTGGCTGACGAGATAATGAACTGCGCTAAAGAAAGCAGCAATTCTTACGCAATAAAAAAAAAGGATGAAATAGAGAGAGTAGCCAAGGCAAATAGGTAATTTATAAATAAAATAAATATAAATATAAATAAAATAAATAAAATTAATATAATATACAATAAAAGCAAAAGAAAACAAAAAAAAAAGAAAAAAAAACCAACAGAAACAGATGGAAATACACAGAGAAAGATTAAGAAACAATATA
>NW_013573939.1:819-1006 GCF_000499745.2 Eimeria mitis | reverse complement strand
ATAGAGAGAGTAGCCAAGGCAAATAGGTAATTTATAAATAAAATAAATATAAATATAAATAAAATAAATATAAATATAAATAAAATAAATAAAATACATATAAAATACAATAAAAGCAAAAGAAAAGGAAAAAAAAAACCAAGAGAAAAGGATGGAAATACACAGAGAAAGATTAAGAAACAATATA
>NW_013573939.1:0-593 GCF_000499745.2 Eimeria mitis | reverse complement strand
GTATTCACTGCTTGCTGCGACTGGGTTTCTTTCTTTCTGTCTCCCCCCTCTGTTTTGTCTCTTGCTGCTGTTGCTGCTGCTGCTGCTGCTGTTGCTGCTGCTGCTGCTGCTGCTGTTGTTTCCTGCTGCTTGCTGCTGTTGTTGTTCTCTCCTCGTTGCTGCTGCTGTTTTGTCCGTGTTGCTGCTGCTGGTTCCTTCCCGCTGCTGCTGCTGCTGCTGCTGCTGCTGCACTGAGTTGTCTTAGATTGGGTTGGGGTGTATAGGCAGCTGTTGCGGTTGCAGCAGCAGCATAAGGTGTATATACACCTGAAATAGAGCATAGAGACAGAGACAGGCTGTCTCCTTTATCACACCACCCTTTGACTCCTTTCTTGTCTCTTTTGTTTTTTGTTTTGTTTATGTTTTGTTTGTTTTATTTTATTTTTATTATTTTATTTATTTATTTTATTTATTTTATTTATTTTATTTATTTTTATTTTATTTTATTTATTTATTTTATTTATTTTATTTTATTTATTTTATATTATTTATAAGAGAGGATGAGAGCATAGTTCAGCTGACGAGACACCCCACGGGCGTCTTCTTGTTGACCT
>NW_013573938.1:3035-3530 GCF_000499745.2 Eimeria mitis | reverse complement strand
CTGCTGTTAGGGTTTTGGGGTGTATACGCAGCTCCCTGAGATACCGCTTGCCGCTGTGTGACAGCCGCCAATGAGCCCGCTTTATTTGTTGCTCTAATACAACTAAAAACAAATAAAAATAAATAAAAATAAATAAATATAAATAAATATAAATTAATATAAATATATAAATATATTTATCTTATAAGTAGAAAGATATATGCACATACAAGAAACGGCTTGATGGTAGGCGCATCATCATACACACAAATAAATATAAAAAAACAGACAGAAACAAACAAATAAAAAACAAATAAATATAAATAAATAAATAAATAAATATAAATAAATTAAAACAAATAAAAAAATAAACTCTTACTTGTTGCTTTCTTGGCGTCAAAAGGATATACTTGCTCCGTTGCTGCACGCACATTTCAGGTGTACATACACCTCAATGTTTCTAGGGTTTTTAGGGTTTAGGGTTTAGGGTTTAGGGTTTAGGGTTTGTGTTGCACT
>NW_013573938.1:458-643 GCF_000499745.2 Eimeria mitis | reverse complement strand
AAAAAAAAAAAAAAAAAAAAAAAAAAAATGTGGTTTGGGAAAAATAAGGGTTTAGGGGGAAACCCTAAACCCTTTTGCTTTTTTTTATGGGTTTAGGGTTTAGGGTTTAGGGTTTAGGGTTTTAGGGTTTAAGGGTTTAGGGTTTTTAGGGGTATTAGACAAACAAATACAATAAAAAAACAAAA
>NW_013573938.1:0-358 GCF_000499745.2 Eimeria mitis | reverse complement strand
AAAAAAAAAAAAAAAAAAAAAAAAAAAAAAAAAAAAAAAAAAAAATGTGTTTTGGGAAAAATAAGGGTTTAGGGGGGAAACCCTAAACCCTTTTGTTTTTTTTTTAAGGGTTTAGGGTTTAGGGTTTAGGGTTTTCAGGGTTTAGGGTTTAGGGTTTAGGGGTTTAGGGTTATTGGGGGGATAAAGAAAAAGAAAGAGACAGTTGAGGCAGATAGACAAACAAATACAATAAAACAACAAAAGAAGACAGAAAAAAAAAGAGATATATATATATATATTGAGAGAGAAAGAGAGACATATATATATATATATATATATATATATATATATATATATATATATATATATATATATATAT
>NW_013573937.1:2817-3530 GCF_000499745.2 Eimeria mitis | reverse complement strand
TGCACGCGAGAGATAAAATGTAAACCCTCATAAACCCTAAACCCTCATAAACCCTAAACCCTAGAAATTTCTTAATACCCCTAGAACAAACCTGCACGCGAGATATAAAATGTAAACCCTAAACCCTCATAAACCCTCATAAACCCTAAACCCTAGAAATTTTTTAATACCTCTAGAACAAACATGTACACGAGAGATAACATGTAAACCCTAAACCCTCATAAACCCTCATAAACCCTAAACCCTAGAAAAACCCTAAACCCTAGAACTTTTTTAATACCCCTAGAACAAGCTTGTACACGAGAGATAAAATGTAAACCCTCATAAACCCTCATAAACCTTCATAAACCCTCATAAACCCTCATAAACCCTAAACCCTAGAAAACATAAACCCTCAAACACGTACACACTTATGTCCCTAAACCCTTACACCCATAAACCCTAAACACTATAAACCCTAAATACTAGCGCCACAGCATTTATAAAACACAGAAACCCTAAACCCTAAAAGCCATAAACCCTAAAAACCCTAAACCCTAAACCCTCATCACGTACACAGCACAGAAACCCTAAACCCTAAACCCTAGTAGAACGAATGTATGTAGCTTGTATCTAAAGCACTTCTGCTTCTGTTAAGCCACTGAGAATAACCCTAAACCCTAATTTAGGGTTTGGGTCCTAGGGTCTAGGGTTTAGGGTTTAGGGTTTAGGGT
>NW_013573937.1:558-912 GCF_000499745.2 Eimeria mitis | reverse complement strand
CAGCAGCAGCAGCAGCAGCAGCAGCAGCAGCAGCAGCAGCAGCAGCAACAGCAGCAGCAACAACAGCGCCGGCGGTAACAGAGGCGCCTGGGAGGGGGTCATCAAAATTTGTGTTTGTGTGTAGCAGCAACAACAGCAGCAGCAGCAGCAACAGCAGCAGCAGCAGCAGCAAGAGCAGCAATAACAGCAGCAGCAACAGCAGCAGTAGCAGCAGCAGCAGCAGCAGCAGTAGCAGCAGCAGCAGCGCGTTCGGGGCTGTACATCTTGGTTGTGTGCATGTGTGGTTTTGTTTGTTGTTATTTTTCAATATTTTGTTTATTTATAAAAAAATAAAAATAAAATAAAATAAAATAT
>NW_013573936.1:418-2364 GCF_000499745.2 Eimeria mitis | reverse complement strand
TTTTTTTTTTTTTTTTTTTTTTTTTTTTTTTTTTTTTATATTTATATTTTTTTATATTAATATATATATTTATATTAAAATATTTTTTATTTTTTTGTTTTATTTTTTTTTTATTTATATTTTTTTTATATAAAGATATATGCATTAAAATATTTTTTATTTTTTTTTATTTTTTTTTATATTTATATTTTTTTATATAAGTATATATATTTATGTTAAAATATTAATTATTTTTTGTTTTTGTTTTTTATTTTATATTTATATTTTTTTATATAGAAACATATTTATGTAAAAATATTAATTATTTTTTATTTTTTTACTTTTTATTTTCTTTTATATTCATATTTTTTATATATAAATATATATATTTATGTAGAAATATAAATTATATTTTATGTTTTTATATATATAAATATATATATCTTTGTATAGTAAATATAAATATAATAAAAAATAAACTATATATGGAGTTAGCAACTAAAACAACTAAACTAAACACACAAAAACAAAAAAAAATAAAATAAAATAAATGTTTTTGTGTGTGCTGCAGGTGCATACATGGGAGCGTTTGCCTGTCCTTGGTGGTAGTTTATGTATGAAGGAGAGGGTGACCAGTGGTTACCGTTTTTGTGTGTCTTTGTCTTCTCCTTCTCAGCTAGCTGCTGTTGTCTCTTTGCCTATATTAAGCGGGAGAGAGCTGAGGCAGATGGTGCGGCAGCAGCTGCAGCACCGCAGCACAGAGTTTCTGTTTGTGAGAAACGCAGCAGCAGATCCTGCTGCTCTTGCTGCTGTTGTTGCTGCTGCTCTCTCCCGCATCACTCAGGCTGCATGCACCACACTGCAGCAAAGAGACGCAGCAGATTCATACCAGCAGCAGCAGCAATACTGTCCGCAGCAACAGCAGCAGCAACAGCAGCAGCAGCAGCAGCAGCAGCAGCAGCAGAGGAGACACCGCAGCAACCAAGATGATGCAGCACAAGCAGCAAACAGATTCGCCTTCATACTAAAACCTGACCCTGCTGCTCTGTGGCTGCTGCACTGCTGCATCGTTGCCTGCATGCGCACGCTGCAGCAGCAGCAGCATCTCCACTGGATACAAGAACAGCAGCAGCAGCAGCAGCAGCAGCAGCAGGAGAGGGAACATCTGCAACAGCGGGAGGAACAGCAGCAGCAGGAGGAACAGCAGCAGCAGCAGCACCAGCAGCAGCAGCAGCAGGAGACAGCTGAGGGGTATTCAGAGTCTCGCGCTGGTTCTGCTGCAGCAGCAGCATGCAGCAGAGCTTGTGCTGCAGCAGCAGCAACAGAGAGTTGTTTGCTTTCTGCTGCTGTGTCTCTGCTTCGTCTGTGGTCGTTGCTGCTGCCTTGCTGCGCAGCAGCAGCAGCACAGCGTATATTTGGAGGCAGCACGAGGGGGCCATATACTGCAGCAGCAGCAGCAGCAGCAGCAGCACTAGACAGCCGCTGCCGCCTCACTGACCCCCACGTGTCTCCGCGTGTTCTCGTAGCAGCAGCAGAAGCAGCAGCACCGCTGCTGTCTCCTGTTCCTGCTTTTGTAGAGTGTCTGGCCCACAATACCTTGGGAGCAGCAGCAATCTGCTGCTGCAGCAACGGCAGCAGCAGCAGCAGCAGCAGCAGCAGCAACAGCAGCAGCTCCTGTAGCAGTAATGGGAACTGCAGCAGCAGTAGTTGTTGCTGCTGTGGCAATGGGTGCTGTTGGGATCTGCAGCAGGGGCAGCAGCACCAGCAGCAACAGCAACAGCAGCAGCAGCAGCAGCAGCTGCAGCAGCAGCAGCTGCAGCTGCTGCTGCTGCCTCGTCATCCTATTGCGGTGCATTGGGCTGCGCAGCTGAGAGCAGCAGCAGTTGCTGCTGCATGCGGCGCGCGTGTGGAGTGTCTGCGGCTGCTGGGTACTGGTGGCTTGCTGCCTTTTGCTGGTGGTTCTGTAT
>NW_013573935.1:2247-3442 GCF_000499745.2 Eimeria mitis | reverse complement strand
AGCCAACCTTGCCCATCAACCTGTCACACCACTGTTTCCAAGACGTCAGGCATAAACGCATCTACATAACACCGATGTACGGATGCAAACTGCATAGCGAGCATAGCGACCGATGAATCAATAAACGCTAGGTCCGCCCGACCTACGACCGAACCGACCAAACGAAGTGAACGTACTATGCACACGAAACTCATAAACGTGCTGCTCCCAATACTGGACTTCGGCTTGTGCCCCCGCTTATTTTAACGAATTACACTGCGGCATCTGGCGGATCTCACGATAATGGCGAAACGCTCAAATACATACAAGGCCCAGCCACTACACGCCGGAAGCCCCGTAGTATGCGCTGTCTACAATCTGGGCATATGAGGCAGGCTGAGGCACATTATTTTATGCAAACGCTCTAGCAGTCCACGGTTCGCCTACAACCCGTCTGTGCCGTGCGACCATCACCTCGCGCAAGCATACTGCATACAAACACTCCTCTGACAAAGCTCTCGTTTTCAGTTCTAACCATTCGACTATATTCGGTTGAATAAAACTCCTTGACGCCCCTGTATTTAATAAACCCTCGCATCTATGCCCAACTATCTCGAGCAGTAACACCGCCGTTTTTCCTCCACTGCAAATTCTACATAGTAGCCCGTGGTGTTCCACCGTATCTCCTTGCCACCAAAACCACGACGGTATTATTCGTTCGTCCTCTCCTCCTTCCCTTTCTTCTATTCTGCTTTCACAGAATGCTCACTCGTTCTTTTCGTTTCCGTTCCCGTTTCCTCGTTCCATGTTCCTGCTTAACAGCATCACATGCCTCTGGGTTTGCTGCCCAGATTCGTTCCCGTTCGATTCATTCCCGTTCGATTCGTTCTCGTTCGATTCGTTCCCGTTCGATTCTTTCCCGTTCGATTCGTTCTCGTTCGATCCGTTCTCGTTCGATTCGTTCCCGTTCGATTCGTTCCCGTTCGATTCGTTCCCGCCTCTCTCACGACCACTACATCTCAAAGTTTTGGAGACATTGATGGCGTTGGGTCCAGTAACAACCTGACCCGCAATGCCGCCATTGATTAATTCTGGCCTAGTACGCTTGTTTGCATCAACGCCTAGGCCCCCTCGGTTAATCGGTTAGCTCCCACATTAGGTTCAGAGTACAACGTATTATTTGATTTTGGTTTTCCGGCCAGTGTACGTCGACCAA
>NW_013573935.1:0-1986 GCF_000499745.2 Eimeria mitis | reverse complement strand
CCAGTACTAGTACTACTAACTCCAGTCTAGCCAACGCTTCCGCCTTCCAATCCCTGCGGTATTTCCACACACTTGATCTCCCGCTCCATGCGCCTCCTCTTCGAACGCCAAACCATCGGTAGGGTTGCATATTCTCTTAGCGTGGTGGCCGCCTCCTGCCAGCTTGGAAATTCCTTCTTTCCTCTCTTAGTTAGCTTCTCACCCTTTTCCTCCAGTAGTCCCGCGAAGTAGCACATCCGCCGTTCCTCTTCGGGAATAGTTTCTCCTTGAGCGGATACTTCGGCAAATCGAACGATGTACTCGTTGTAGTCTCCCCGCCAGCGATTGTTCCCCGAACGCTCCATCTTATTTCGCGCGACAGTGAGCAGAATCTCTCGCACAGCCTTCCTCGTACGAGCTGCCAATCCGCCATTTCCGTCCCCGAGCGCTGCATGAGTTCCGAATGTACCATGGCCTTGCCCGTCAAGTACTTCCTTAAATGGAGTCCCCACTGTTTTTCTGGTACCTCCATTTCTCGGAAGTCCTGTTCTAGCTGACAAAGGAAGGAACGCATGTTGGTCCCGTCGTCGTCACGGCAATTCCCTTTCCGGGGGTTGGTTCGGCTTTCGGCGTTGGCTCGGCTTTCGTCAGTCACTTGGCGATGCAACTTCAATAATTCCATTTTCCACTCGAAAGGGGGTTTCCGGGATTTCCCAGGATTTCCCAGGGTCTCCGGTTCCTCCAGCGTCCTGGTCCTGGTTCCTCGCGGGGGTCAAGCCCTTTCTACTCACAGTTGGCCACAGCCATCCGTCGTCGTGGTTCTTCAAGGCTTTCTCGTCGTTCACGCTACTCAGAGCACCCGCCTTGCTCAGGGCCTTCGTCCATAGGATGGGCGCGGCGAGCTCAGGCCAGGCAGCTCGCTCTCCCGATGGGATCTTGTCCTCCGCGGTTCGGGAAGTTGCCCGCAATTTCTCTCGGTGGGCTTTCAATGTCACCTCGGTTGGCGTAAGTGGTTGTCCCGTAGTCCTTCCGCGATGGGGTTGCATACAGGCGTCCCCTTGTCTCTTGGATGCGGGAGTCCCCCTGGGTTCGTGAGTTTAGGAAATTTTTTTTTTTTTTCACTAAGGAAAGGGGTTTGGCTATATTTTGGAAGAAAGTTCGCCTTTCCTTCCCGGAACGGCCCCCAAATTGTGATGACCCGGTGACAATCATCACTATGGCTGGTATGCGAAGGACTGCGTGAATGACTTGTTTGTAACAATTTAACTGTATATCCATTAAATCAAAGGTTTATGTCGATACCCGAACTAAAAACCAAATTTCCCGCCGAGAATGTTCTGCCCCCGCGGCCGCTAGATCCGCAGGGTACGGCCGACCCATGCTCCGCGGTACCGGCCTCTCTCTCTCTATGAGACTGCGACTATGGTATACGGTTGCCCGTAAAGCGCATTACTAGTCTAAATTGATACGAAACTATAGTCAGTTTATCCTACTTATTACTTTTTCTGATCTTTAGTTCATTCGCTTATCTAGTTTCCTATTCTAACCGCAGTACTTTGTAGTGCGAGTGCACTGCAGAATGACTGGGACCGCAGCCGCGTGAGTGTCTAGATAATAAGAAGAACGCAGTTTGGCGATAGAACGAGAATCATCACAGAGAAGTGCAGTCGTGTAACACTGCGCTTGACCTGTAGGGTGTCTGGAGTGTTCGGCACCGACCGCGTTGGTGGAACCATCGATACACGTGGGGGTGAAGTCATACTGCGTGAGCGGGGAGAGCAACCGAACACCTCTTTCGATATCATGGCCTTGAACACTCTTTGACAGATTTGGAGAATGAAGTGCCTGCCATACAGGTAATGTGGACACTGTTTCACACCCCAACAGATCGCTTAGTGCTCCTCCAATGCCATGGGGTTCAGCAGGGCGAGATGGATTGTAACGCTGGTTCTCTGGCCTTGACCTGACCAGAGACGAGCCGCAATGAAGGCAAAGACTTAAAGTAAG
>NW_013573934.1:2524-3442 GCF_000499745.2 Eimeria mitis | reverse complement strand
ATAAACACAATTGTCAGGCCTACTAGGGAGCCAAGTTCCCTCACACGATGGGGTGATGCGAATCCATAACATTAAAGGTACTGCGGGCCCTGTAAGCTGATGGGATGTAGGGAGAGCCATCAGTCCCTCACATGCTATGCTGAGATCTGGTCAAGATAACTTCGAATCTTTCTCTTTAGTTCAAATGTTTCAGTTAGCTTTACGTATTACTAGGTTGCATCTCTGAAGGACTACTGTGGGGCGCATCCATAGAACCCCACAGGTGAGTATAGCGAGCTGGCAGGCAATAATTATCATACTGAGACATCAACATAACAAACTAACAAAGGTTAAAGAAATTAGTTCTCAGTTTTTTCATCAAAATTGTTCTCGTCAGCAACCCCGCTAGATCGGGCATTGCGGCCTTTGGGGCTGGGAGAGCGGACGGCGTAGCATGTTGCAATACATTTTGCACCAGGCTCATGCGAGCCTCTCCTATAGTCATACCAATGGTCACTTCATAAAGAATGTTTAATGTATTCACCAATGGTATACTCAATGTACATCAAAAAGCATTCAAAGGCACTTCCACTTTTCATGCAACCGTCACTCATATCACAACGAGCACGGCATTGTTGCTGTGATTGTAGTGAGTATTCACTACAGATAGGCTGCGTTTAGTGCATAGATGTAGAGTTTGAACCCAGTAGGGTTGTCATAGTGTACATGCGTAGTAGCAGCTGAGACTGCTGGTCACTGCAGCTCCTGTGCTAACTGCAGGCAGAGCACGCTACAATTATTGTTAACAAATCAAGAAGGCTCTTCTCTCTGTAGATGCAGGAGCCCTGGGTTGTAGCATGCTCCTTTTGCTGTCGGTACGTGTATCTTTACGTTTGTGCAGGCTGGCTATAAAAGGCCAAGAAAGCCTTCAGCAAGTGT
>NW_013573934.1:0-2252 GCF_000499745.2 Eimeria mitis | reverse complement strand
CATAGCCGCTGATATTTGCCGGTGGTCCTGCTGCCGCTGGTCCCGTTGCTGGTGGTGCTTCTGCACTATAACGTGGAGATAGTGAAGGCTAGAGGACCCCGCAATTTGAAATAGAAAAAGAGCGGAGACAAAAAGCAGTACAAAAAAAGCCGCGCGAGGATTAACTGCTTCTGTTGTTGCTGCCCATGCTGCCGCTGCTTCTGCTGCTGCTGCTGCTGCTGATGCCGTCGACGCTGTAGTTCATGCTGCTGGTGTTTGTGTTGTTTATGCTCACGCCACATCTGTCGCTGTTGCTGTTGCCGTCACAGCAAGGGCCGCCTGAACGCAATTGGGAATAAGGGTGTAGCGTTTGTCTCCTGCAGCACCACTAGTGTAATGCACAGGCACTACAATGGATNATTGGGAATAAGGGTGTAGCGTTTGTCTCCTGCAGCACCACTAGTGTAATGCACAGGCACTACAATGGATCCCTTGTGTGGCCGCTAGAGGCCTAGTATCATGAAAAGGAATAAACACTATAGAATATCACGGGAATTAGGACACTTTTAGATAGAAAAGATGCACAGTAGGATCAGAGTGCTCACCAGCCGGCACCGGCTTGGGGCTGGGTGTGAGGCTGATGCTCTGACTCTGGCACTGACCCTCAGCGACGGTCAGAGGCAGTTCTATTATTCTGGACTTTCCTTTGGGAACAGATCATGTGAATTCCAATGTGCTTTGGTTATTCATGGTGTTTAATAGTGGATTCAGAGAGAATCATGTGTTTAGGCAGTTAGATGCAAAGTGTGCATCTAGTCAGAATAGCTTAGGATTGATACGTAGTAACAGCGAAGGCCAGCTGTTCACCACATCCAGACGGGGGTGAAGCAACGGCATGCGCTGTTGCTGCGTCATATAAGTAGTGGTAGGTTAGAAACTTTTTATGGCCTCTGCGTGTTGCTGCAAGTGAGCGAAGGAGTCCAGTTCTTTCCTGTTGTTCCTTCTCGCCACGACTTTTCTCCTGTCTTGTGGGAAGTGTTCGGGGAATTTTTTGTGATTCCCTGAACCGCTTGATGGTCCGGGCACTAATGGTATAGTGAGTAGACAATGTAAGCAAACGTATTAACCCGAGAACGAACAGTGAGTGGCCTTACCAAATGCAAGACGACCTTCTTCGNATGTAAGCAAACGTATTAACCCGAGAACGAACAGTGAGTGGCCTTACCAAATGCAAGACGACCTTCTTCGACTATTCACCCTCCTGTGCGTTTCCGAAGGCGTGCGAACCGAGCAGAATGAAGTCGCCTGGGTTGAAAGTGATAACTGAACGTGTTTTTTTTCTGTGGTCTTCATGAGCTTTGGTGAGTATGGAACTGCATATACTGGACATGCCTGCGGTCGATGCGTTAACTTTGACCGTCTGGCTCCGGATGGTTCAAGATATTCGCGTTGTGATCGGTAGTAAGCTGGTTCATGAATTCCCGCGAGAAGGCGTTGACGAACTGCGGGTCATTGCCAGTAATGATGCTCCTCGGGAAAACGTCGGGCTTCCAGAGATGATTAATGGAAAATTGTGTTACCCTTTCTGCTGCAGCGGAGCTGGAGCAACGGATGAACTGAGCGTGCTTGCTGAGCTTTTCCACGAAGACGTAGATACTGTAGTGTTTCTGCCTTAAAAAGCATAAAATCACATTGTTAAGTAGCTTATCTCTTTAGAAGAAAAGATATCCCGTGGTTTTCCAGCGTATGAAAGACCTGGTTGCCACCTGCGATACTGCAGGCCCTAACCCTGGGCCCTACCGCAGTGCAACCAAGGCCTATTCCATACCTTGGACGGGCCATTAAGCATGGCCCCCTTGCTGTACTGTTTTGAACTGCATAATTAACTCTTTCCTGCTTAACTACTTGAGCACGGTGTATTCTTCCGGCTGAACATTGTAGTACTGTGCACTACAGATATCTCAGCTGACCGAAGACAAACTCACTACAAACACCACTCTGATATCCGTCCAGATTCGTTCAGAAACCCGAAGACTCTGCAGGACTCCTGCATTGACGCTGATCCGCCCTTTTTGCGGCTGACATTCCGGAGAAGTGAGGACATACTCTTCGACTGACGGGCGCATTCTAGCTCAGCAAAAGGACCTGGCGAAACGCTCCACAGCCGTATTGACCCGACATGTCATCTTTGTCTGCCTCATCATTTTCTCCCGTAGCGGCGCTGTTCCAAGTCTAGCGTCAGTAAGTCCTTGGCTTCTTTCATACGCCTGCAA
>NW_013573933.1:14395-18053 GCF_000499745.2 Eimeria mitis | reverse complement strand
ATATATATATATATGTGCTTCTCCCCGCTATATATATATATATATATATATATATATATATATGTATATATGCTTATATATATATATATATATTTTTTTTTTATATATATAAATATGTATTTATATATATATTATATGTATAAACACACCTACTTTGTTTGTAACTGTCTCCTTTTGTCTCTACACACAGAGGGAGAGATCTTTCTGTCTCCTTTTTTGTCTCTATAAGCAACTGTCTCCTTTTCTTTCTCTATAAGCAACTGTCTCCTTTTTACTGTCTCCTTTTCTGTCTCTATAAACAACTGTCTCCTTTCTCTTTTCTATAAGCAACTGTCTCCTCTTATGTCTATAAGCAACTGTCTCCTTTTCTTTCTCTCTAAACAACTGTCTCCTTTTTTGTCTCTATAAACAACTGTCTCCTTTTCTCTATAAGCAACTGTCTCCTTTTCTTTCTCTATAAACAACTGTCTCCTCTCTCCCCGCTATAAGCAACTGTCTCCTTTTTTGTCTCTATAAGCAACTGTCTCCTTTTCTTTCTCTCTAAACAACTGTCCCCTTTTTTGTCTCTATAAACAACTGTCCCCTTTTCTTTCTCTACAAGCAACTGTCTCCTTTTCTTTCTCTACAAGCAACCGTCTCCTCCCTCCCCGCTATAAACAACTGTCTCCTTTTTTGTCTCTATAAGAAACTGTCTCCTCTCTCTCTCCCCGCTATAAGCAACTGTCTCCTTTTTTGTCTCTCTAAGCAACTGTCTCCTTTTCTGTCTCCTTTTATACTATCACAGCGAAGGAGACCTAAACCCCTAGAAAGGAGAAACCCCAAAAGGAGACAGTTTATATAATATATTGAAATATAAGGAGACATATAAACTATAAACACACAACCCCACCCATCCCTTTACGGCTTCAGCAGCAGAGGGCAAAACTACCCTCCGCTGCTGCTGCTGCTGCTGCAGCTGCTGCAGCTCCTGCTGCTGCTGCAGTTGCCGCTGCTGCAGCTCCTGCTGCAGCTGGTGCAGCTCCTGCTGCAGCTCCTGCTGGAAAAGCAGCAGCAGCAGCAGCAGCAGCAGCAGCAGCAGGGATTGATTACGTTTCTTCTGCTTCACCAGCAGCAGAAGCAAACCGCTGCGAGCGCCGTACCCCTCCAGGGGAGGAGACAGGCTGCGCCCCGCCTGCTTTGGGGGCCCCCCCCGCTGCTGCCTTGGGGGCCCCCCCCCCTGCTCCTTTGGGGGCCCCCCCCCCTCCTCTAGGGGCCCCCCCTCCTCCTCGCGGGGGCCCCCCTGACCCCCTGGGGGCCCCCCCTACTCCCCTCAGGCGGGGACGCCCCCGTACCCCTCGGCGAGAAGGGGGGGCCCCCTGGGGGGGCCCCCCAGAGCTGCTTAGAGAGGCAGGGGGGGCCCCCTCCAGCTGGTGGGGGGCCCCCCTCGCTGTATCTGTATCACCATCGTTAATGCTGCTGCAGGGGGGCTGGGCTTCAGCAGCAGCTATCAAAGGAGCAGCTGTCAGAGCCTTGCTGCTGCTGCTGCTGCTGCTGCTGCTGCTGCTGCTTTCTGCGCTGCTGCAGCTGCTGCTGCTGCTATCTGTACTGCAGCTACTACTACTACTGCTGCTGCTGGTGCTGCTGCTGGTGCTGCTGCTATCTGCACTGCCGCTGCTGCTGCTGTCATCTGTACTGCTGCTGCTGCTGCTGCTGCTGCTGTTGCTGCTGCTGCTGCTGCTGCTGCTGTCTATAGTTTCGCTCGCCCTGCGGCTGAGGCCCCCACGGCGCCGCCTTGCAGCCCCACCTGCAGCAGAAGCACAAACGCATGCAAATCCAGATGCTGTTGCTGCTGCTGCTGCTGCTGTTGGGGTTGGTGTTGCTGCTGCTGCTGCTAATGCTGCTGCTGCTGTTGCTGCTGCTGCTGCTGCTGCTGTTCGCTCGTACCTGAAGGCGGGGCGTCGGAGCTGCGGCTCCTTCCTCTTTCAGCTGCTTTGCTGTCTGCTGCTGCTGCTGTTCCTTCTGCTGCTGCTGCTTCTGCTGCTGCAGCAGCAGCAGCAGCAGGCATGGTGGCAGCGCTGCTTGGGGGCCCCCCAGGAGGCTCAGGGGCCCCCAGGGCCTCTGCAGGGGCCCCCCGGGTACCCCCCTCAGTTTGCTGTTTACTGTGTGGATCAGCAGAAAGCATGCTGCTGCTGCTGCTGCTGCTGCTGTCGCTGCTGCCGCTGCTGCTGCTGCTGCTGGTGCTGCTGGCATCAATCCAGGCTGTCTCTGCATGCGAGTTATCCAGCGGGGCTTCACCCTGTGGAGCAGCAGCAGCAGCAGCAGCAGCAGCAGCAGCAGGTGTTCCTGCTGCTGCTGCTCCTCCTCCTCCCGCTGCTCCTCCTCCCGCTGCTCCTCCTGCTGCTGCTGCTGCTGCTGCTGCTGCTGGCTGAGAACTGTACCAGTTGGGGGGGGCCCACATACCAAACCCTAGGATAGGGGTTTCTCCCGCTAGCCGCGGAGACACCCGAAGGGGGGCCCCGGGGGCCCCCGGGGCCCCCGGGGCCCTTCCCCTTCTCCCTCTTTTAGCCCCTCTCCATCGTCTTGCTGCTCCTCTGCTTGCTGCCTTGTCTCCCGCTGCTGCTGCTGCTGCTGCTGCTGCTTCTGCTTCTTCTCCTGCTGCTGCTGTTGCTGTTGCTGCTGCTGCTGCTGCTTCTGCTGCTGCTGCTGCTTCTGCTGCTGCTGCTGCTTCAGACTCCTCCTCTGCTCGCCCTGGTGTCTCATCAGCTCGCTTCCGCCTGCGGCGTTCAGCCTGCTGCTGCTGCTTTGCTGCTGCTGCTGCTGCTGCTGCTTCTCCAGCATCTGCTGCTTCTGTTGCTGTTGGTGCTTCTGCTTCCGCTGCTGTTGCTGCTGCTGCTGCTGTTTTTTCTATGGGGCCTGCTGCTGCTGCTTCTTGTGCTGCAGCCGTTGTCTTTGTCGGTGCTTCAGGCGCTGCTGCTGCTGCTGCTGCTGTTGCTGCTGCTGTAGCAGCAGCAGCAGCAGCCTTGTCAGCAGCAACACGAAACGGCGAAGCAGCATCTGTTGCTGCTGCTGCTGCTGCTGCTGCAGCAGAAGACACAGCAGGGGCCCTCCGTGCAGCAGCCATCAGCTTGGGCACTTTGGGTGAAGCCTTTGCTGCTGCTGGCTGCTGCCTCCGAGGCTCCTGCTGCTGCTGCTGCTGTTGCTGCTGCTGCTGCTGCTGTTGCTGCTGCTGCTGTTTCTGCTGCAGTTCCTGCTGCTGTTGTTGTTCCTCCTGTTGTTGCTGTTGCGGCTGTGGTTTCTGTTGCTGCTGTTGTTGCTGCTCTTTTTTCTGCTGCTGTTGCTGCTGCTGCTGCTGTTGCTGCTGCTGCGACTTTTGTTGTTGTTGCTGCTGCTGCTGCTGCTTCTGCTGCTGCTGGCGAGCGTTTTGTTCCTGCTGCTTCGGGATCTGTTCATCTTCCGATCCGCTGCTGCTGCCGCTGCTGCTGCTGCTGCTGCTGCTGCTGCTGCTGGTGAGTAGCCGCCGCAGCCGTTTGCGGGGGGCTTGCTTCTGTGCAACAGCAGCAGCAGCAGCAGCAGCAGCAGCAGCAGCAGGAGTGGCAGCAGACTGGTGAGCCTGCATTGGGGGGCGAGAGAGAGAAGACTTTGCTGCAGCGCGGCTCACTGCTGCTGCCTTGCTAGGAGT
>NW_013573933.1:12993-14137 GCF_000499745.2 Eimeria mitis | reverse complement strand
GGGGCGAGAGAGAGAAGACTTTGCTGCAGCGCGGCTCACTGCTGCTGCCTTGCTAGGAGTTGCTGCTGCTTCTGGTGCAGCAGCAGCAGCAGCAGCAGCAGCTTCAATGTTGCTGCTGCTGCTGCTGCGGTCGCCAGCAGCAGCAGCAGCAGATGCTGCGGATATAATCTTCGTTGATCCTTCTGCTGCTGCACCTCTTAATTGCTGCTGCGACGAGAGTCTTCTGCTGCTGCTGCTGCTGCTGCTGCTGCTGCGGTCGGCTGCAGCAGCAGCACCAGTTGCTGCTGCCGCTGCTGATTCAGCTAGAGGTGGTTTCCGTGCTGCTGCTGCTGCTGCTGCTGCTGCTGCTGCTGCTGGCTTGTAGCTGCGCGTGGCACTGGCAACGGCCTCAGCAAAAGCAGGGGGAAGGCCCNTGCTGCTGCTGCTGGCTTGTAGCTGCGCGTGGCACTGGCAACGGCCTCAGCAAAAGCAGGGGGAAGGCCCTCCGTATCCTGCAGCGGTCTCTGTGCTGCAGCAGCAGCAGCAGCAGCAGATGCTGCTGCTGCTGCTGTTGCTGCTGCTGCTGCAGTTGATGCCCCAGGAGGTGGCGGCAGACGGATGGCTGCTGGGAGCAGCCGCAGCGCCGAGAACGCACTGCGTACACTTTGCTGCTGCTGCTGCTGCTGCTGCTGCTGTTGCTGCTGCTGCTGCTGCTGCTGCTGCTGCTGCGTGGCAACAGCAAGAAGCATCGCCAGCACAGTCCCCCCCTCTGGAGTTTTGAATCGGCAGCAAACAGCAGCGTGCTGCAGCGCGGTGTCTATACACCCGAACTGCAGCAAGCAGCAGCAGCCATCAGCAGCAACAGCAGCAACTGCATGCAGCTGCGGGGCCACCTGCTGCAGCAGCGGCAGATCTTCTTCACAGGTATAAGGCAATATAGCTGTAACAGGACTATTCCCCCCCTTCTGCTGCTGCTGCTGCTGCTGCTGCTGCTGCTTCTGCTTCTGCTGCTGCTGCTGCTGCTGCTGCTGCAGCCGCTGCTGCACTGCCACCAAGTCCGTAGGAGAGAATGCTGCTGCTGCTGCCTCGCAGTAAGCGCGGAGGCCTGTGGGGTCCGGCAGCATCATCAAGGTAAACCCATACGCCTGCAGCAGCAGCAGCAGCA
>NW_013573933.1:9229-12571 GCF_000499745.2 Eimeria mitis | reverse complement strand
GCAGCAGCAGCAGAAAGAGCAGCAGCAGCAGCAAGAGCAGCAGCTTTTAAAATACCGAGGCCATATACAAGAACAACAGCAGCAACAGCAACAGAAGCAACACCACCACAGACAGAAACAACAACCGCAGCAGCAGCAACAGTAGAAGCAGCAGCAGCAGTAACACTAGCAGCAGCAGCAGCAGCAGCAGCAGCAGCATCAACAGCAGCACTAACACTAGCAACACCAACACCAGCAGCACCGGCACCAGCAACACTAGCAGCAGCAGCAGGAGTAAAAGCAGCAGCACCAGTAACAGCAGCACCAGTAACAGCAGCACCAGCAGCAGCAGCAGCAGCAGCAACCGCAGCAGCAGCAGCAACAGCAGCAGCAGCAGCAGCAGCAGCAGCTGACCATGCATTCCCCTGAAGAGAAGACAAGCCAGAGCCTTTTGGCGGCCTCTTCGTTTTCTGTTTGCAGCAGCGCGACAGCTGGCATCCCGTTGCTGAGTGCAGCAGCAGCAGCAGCAGCAGGAGCAGCAGCAGCAGCAGCAGCAGCAGCAGCAGCTGATGAGGATAGGTTCTGCCGCAGCGCGGATACGGGGAAGCTGTTGAGCGCAGCGGGATCCGATCCCAGGAGAAGAGACACTTGCTTGATGCCTATGAATTGCTGCAGCAGCAGCTGCTGCTGTTGCTGCTGCTGCTGTTGCTGCTGCTGCTGTTGCTGCTGCTGCTTCAATGCTGCAGCAGCAGAGTTGCTGCTGCTGGGAGAAGCAAAGGAGACAAACATGTCTCCGTTGCTGTCTCCTTGCTGCTCCCCAGGAGACAGCTCAAGGAGACCCGCTAACTCATCAGCAGGAGACAGGGGGGGGCAGAGAGAGGAGACACAGCTAGCTAGCTTCTGCTGCTGCTGCTGCTGCTGCTGCTGCTGGTGCTGCTGCTGCTGCTGCAGTTGCAGCTGGCTGCTGCTGTCGCTGCTCGAGGGAAGAGACACAGCAGCAGCACGAAGGAGACACCCTGTCTTTACTGTCTCCTCTGTTGCTCCTGCTGCTGCTGCTGCTGCTGCTGCTGCTGCTGCTGCTGAGGATACACCTAAAGCACCTAAATAAACAGCAACAAGAAGAGCAGCAGCTTGGGGTGTACAGACATCCACAGGCAGCCCTATCACACACAAAGAACGAGTGCCTGCAGCAACAAACAAACAAATAAATAAATAAATAAATAAATAAATAAATAAATAAAATAAAATAAATAAATAAATAAATAAATAATAAATACATACGCAATAAACAATTATAATAAACATCATCCTGGTGGTTATGGTGCTGATGATCGTGAGGGGGCTAAACCCTAAACCCTAAACCCTAAACCCTAGACACTAACCCTCGTAAACCCTAGCCCCTGCCCCTTAAACCCTAACCCCGTTAAACCCTGTAAACCCTAACCCCTGTAAACCCTAAACCCTTTAGACCCCAAAACCTAACCCCTGTAAACCCTAGCCCCTAACCCCTGTAAACCCTAAACCCTAACCCCTGTAAACCATAACCCCTGTAAACCCTAACCCGTGTAAACCCTAAACCCTAAACCCTAGCCCCTAACCCCTGTAAACCCTAACCCCTGTAAACCCTAATCCCTAACCCCTAACCCCTGTAAACCCTAAACCCTAAACCCTAAACCCTAACCCCTGTAAACCCTAACCCCTGTAAACCCTAAACCCTAAACCCTAGCCCCTAACCCCTGTAAACCCTAAACCCTAAACCCTAAACCCTAGCTCCTAACCCCTGTAAACCCTAACCCCTGTAACCCCTAACCCCTAACCCCTGTAAACCCTAATCCCTAACCCCTGTAAACCCTAACCCCTGTAAACCCTAACCCCTGTAAACCCTAAACCCTGTAAACCCTAACCCCTGTAAACCCTAAACCCTAAACCCTCGCCGCCTGACCGGGTATCCAGGGTTCTTCTTCTGGCGCTAGCTGCTGGATGAGCAGCAGCTGCTTCAGGCGCTCCAGCGGCAGCCGCCAGACAGCACGGAGACCCTCAGCAGCAGATGTCTCCCATGTCTCTTCTGCTGCAGCAAAGCCAAACACATCCTCCTGTAGCAGCAGCAGCAGCAGCAGCAGCAGCAGCAGCAGCAGTGGCAGAAGAAGGGAAATGAACAAAAGAAAAAAAGAAATACAGCAGGAACTGATGCAAACAAGATACTGATGCAGCAGCAGCAGCAGCAGCAGCAACAGCAGGAGCAACTGTAGTAGCAGCCGCAGCTGCGGTAGCAGCAGCAGAAGCAATAGCAGCAGTAGCAGCAGCAGCAGCAGCAGCAGCAAAGGCTGCGCCTCAACAGCCACAGATACAATACACACAGCAGCAGCAAGCACAAAGCAGCAGCATCAACTGCAGCAGCAGCAGCAGCATCAATTGCAGAAACACTAGCAGCATCAATTACAGCAGCAGCAGCAGCAGCAGCAGCAGCAGCAGCAGCAAACCTCGAGAGGCAGTGGGCTCTCTATGTCTAGGTCCTGGGGCCTCATCAGCATGAGGGCCCCCTCATCCAGAGTGAAGGGGGCCCCCCCAGCAGCTCTCCTGCTGCTGTCCCCTTTCTTTGCTGCTGCTGCTGCTGCTGCTGCAGCTGCAGCAGCAGCAGCTGCTGCTGCTGCTGCTGATCCAGAGGAAGAGGAGGAGACAGCAGCACAACGACCCCCTCCCGGCTGCTGCTGCTGCGGCCGCAGCATACGCGATCGATGCCCCTGCTGCTGCTGCTGCTGCTGCTGCTGCTGCATCAACCGGGGATCCCTCTGCGGGTCATAGAAGAAAGAACCCTTGCTGCTGCTGCTGCTGCTGCTGCTGCTGCTGCTGCTGCTGCTGTCAAGCCCCTCCCCCCCACCCCCCAGGCCGGCGATCCCCGCGAGCTCATCAGACACCTCAACGCCCTCAAGGAAAGGCATTGTGCTGCCTGTCCCTTCTGCTGCTGCTGCTGCTGCTGCTGCTGCTGCTGCAGCTGCTGCTGCTGCTGCTGCTGAAGATGATGCTGATGTAGATGCTGCTGCACTCCCTCGGCCGCCCCAGCCTCCTCCCATCCAGCCTCCCCCCATATGCTGCTTCTGCTGCTGCTGCTGCTGCTCCTGCTGCTGCTGCTGTTGCTGCTGCTGCTGCTGCTGCTGCTGCTGCTGCAGGTACAGCCGGCTGCCGCTGGAGTCTCTTCTTTCGCTTATGTATGAAAATGAGCTGCCCCTGTATGTCCCCCCACCAGACGCAGTGTGATGCGTGCGCTGCTGCTCTACACCCAAGGAACGTGGAGCAGTGCTGCTGCTGGCGTCTTGCCAATGGCGTTGCTGCTGCTGCTGCTGCTGCAGCAAGAGCTGCTGCTGC
>NW_013573933.1:6305-9129 GCF_000499745.2 Eimeria mitis | reverse complement strand
CTTATGTATGAAAATGAGCTGCCCCTGTATGTCCCCCCACCAGACGCAGTGTGATGCGTGCGCTGCTGCTGCTGCTGCTGCTGTTGCTGCTGCTGCTGGTGTTGGTGCTGCTGCTGACGCTGCTGAGCATGCATAGGCTGCTGGTAGTTCTGGTGCTGCTGCTGCGCAGGAACAGCCTTCGGCCCCCCCCTTGAGGCCCCATCCGAGATACTCATCATGCTGCTGCTGCTGCTGCTGCTGCTGCTGCTGCTGCTGTAGTCGAAGCTATCTGCTGCAGCAGGCAGCTGCCTGCCCCCCATGCTGCGATGATAGGAGAGAGGGTCTGGTGGCTGGCGGTAGTGTGTGGGTGCCTTGTTGCTGCTGGCTGCTGCTGCTGCTGCTGCTGCTGCTGCAGCAGCAGCTGCTGCTGCTGCTGCTGAAGCTGCTGCTGCTGCTGCTGGCTGCTGCGCCGGGAGACTGTGCCACACCGGGGGCTGCAGCGGCGGGGAGACGAAGTGTGGTGCTGCTAGAACGCGGGGGTAAGCCCAGTGCTGCTGCTGCTGCTGCTGCTGCTGCTGCAGCTGCTGCTGCTGCTGCTGCTGTCTGTATACCGCAGCGAGATCAGCAGGAGGCATCAGGTGCCGCTGCAGCTCAGGGGCCCCCGAGGGGCCCCTAGGACCTAGGCCTTGAGGGGGGGGCCCCTGCAGCAGCTGGTGCTGCTGCTGCTGTTGCTGCTGCATTGTGCTGCAGACAGGTTGCTGCTGCTGCTGTTCCTGCTGCTGCTGCTGCTGCTGCTGTCCGTGTGCGCGGAGGCCCTCCAACAAGCCAAGGCCGATGCTGTAACATTGACAAGAAAGCTGCTGCTGCTGCTGCTGCTGCTGCTGCTGTTGCTGCTGCTGCTGCTGTTGCTGCTGTTGCTGCTTCTGTACGGGCTATACCAATGCAATATTTGCTTCCTCTGCAGCAGCAGCAGCAGCAGCAGAGGAAGCAGCAGCAGCAGCAGCTGCTGCTGCTGCTGCTGCAGACTGTGGAGGCAGCCAGAGGTCCCCCCCCGCTCTCCTTTTGCTGCTGAGGGGAGACAGTTGCTGCTGCTGACGAGATAAAGAAAAAAATGTAAACAGGCCGGCACAAATAGCTGCTGTTGCTGCTGCATGTATCAGCAGCAGCAGCAGCAGCAGCAGCAGCCGCTGCTGCTGCTGTTGCTGCATGCGGGGCTGGTGTTGCTGCTGCTGGCCTTGCAGTGGTCCTTCTGCTGCTGCTGCTGCTGCTGCTGCTGCAGTGCATGCAGGGGCTGCCTTTTGCTGCAGTGTGTAATTAATTTCGATTAAATAAGATTCTGAAAAAACACACAGCAGCAGCTGCTACCGCTGCAGCAGCAGCAGCAGCAGCAGCAGCAGCAGCAGCAGCAGCAGCAGCGCCACCCGGTCTCAGGGGGTCACTCCCCCCTGCCTATACACCCCAGGGGGCCCCCCAGCGATCAGCACAGGGGCCCCTCGCTACTATAACAAGTGCATTGCTGCTGTTGTTAAGGCTTTAGGGTTTAGGGTTTAGGGTTTAGGGTTTAGGGTTTTGTTGGGTGGTGGACATAGGGTTTAGGGTTTAGGGTCTAGGGTTTAGGGTTTAGGGTTTAGGGTTTAGGGTTTACAGCCGCTCCCTCTCCTTCCTTGGTACCTGCAGCATGTGGCGCTGCTCCCGCACAAAGTAGATAAAGCAACAGCAGCAGCAGCAGCAGCAGCAGCAACGGGGGCACAACAACAGCAGCAGAGGGAGCAGCAGCAGCAGCAGCAGCAGCAGCGGCGACAACAACAGCAGCAGCAGCGGCAGCACCGCAGCAGCGGTGGCAGCAGCAGCTAAAAAGGCGGCACACCAGTAGCAGCAGCAGCAGCGGCATCAGCAGCAGCAGCAGCAGCAGCATCAGCAGCAGCAGCAGCAGCAGCAGCAGCTGCAGCAGCGGCGACAACAACAACTACAGCAGCAGTCGGGACAGTAGTAGCAGCAGCAACAACAGCAGCAGCCGCAGCAACAGCTGCAGCAGGAGGAGCAGCAGCTGCTGCAGCAGCAGTAGCAGCAACAGGAGCAGCAGCAGGTGCAGCAGCAGCAGCAGCAGCAGCAGCAGCAGCTGGTTGTTGCAGCATTGTCTTTAGTATACTTTTCTTTTTGCTGCTGTTATGAGTGAGTCTACTGGCAAGGCGAGCTCTCTGACAGCTGCAGCAGCAGCAGCAGCAGCAGCTGCTGCAGCAGCAGCAGCAGCAGCAGCAGCAGCAGGAGAGGGTGAAGACGACGTGCATGTGGAGCTATCGGACTGGGAGACAGACAATGAGGTGTCTCTGCTGCTGCAGCGCATGCAGCAGCATCGACAGCAGCTGCTGCAGCAGGGAAAAATAAAAAAAAAAAGAAAAACTGCTGCTGCTTTTGCTGCTGTTGATGTGGGGTGGGTGCTGGGATCCGATCCCAGGCGGGGATACGACTCCCTCACCACCGACGAGAAAGCAGCATTTCTCTCTCTTAAACACTTTCGTCTCTCCTCATCGTCAGCCTGCTGCTGCTGCTGCTGCTGCTCCTGCTGCTGCTGCTGCTGGTTCTGCTGCTCCTGCTGCTGGTTCTGCTGCTGCTGCTGCTGCTGTTGAGTGCTGCTGCTGCTGCTGCTGCTGTCGAGTGCTGCTGCTGCAGTCTGCTGTTGCTAGCTGCTGCTGCTGCTGCTGCTCTCGACTGCTGCGGCTGTCGTCTGCTGCTGCTGCTGCTGTTTCTTGCTGCTGCTGCTGCTGTCTCCTGCTGCTGCTGTCTCCTGCTGCTGCTATCCACTTCTGTTGCTGTCTCCTCTCTCCCTAACTATTTTGTTTATTAT
>NW_013573933.1:3112-6205 GCF_000499745.2 Eimeria mitis | reverse complement strand
TTTTTTTTTTTTTTTTTTTTTTTTTTTTTTTTTTTTTTTTTTTTTTTTTTTTTTTTTTTTTTTTCTTCTTCCCCTTTCTCTGTCTCCTTTTTGATTGTTTTTTTCTCTGTTCTTTTTAATTTCATTTTTATGTATTAATTTATTTCCTATTGTTTTGTTTACTTAATTAATTTATTATTATTTTATTTATTTATTTATTTATTATTTTAGTTGTTTATTTATTTATTATTTTATTATAATTCTATCCCTCCGCCTGTTTTTTTTTTTTTTTTTTTTTTTTTTTTTTTTTTTTTTTTTTTTTTTTTTTTTTTTTTTTTTTTTTTNTTTTTTTTTTTCTTCTTCCCCTTTCTCTGTCTCCTTTTTGATTGTTTTTTTCTCTGTTCTTTTTAATTTCCTTTTTCCTTTTACCTTCTAAACAAATAAGCATATTCATGTGCATATTTATTTATTTATTTTTATTTATTTTTATTTATTTTTTTTATTAGGGCTAGTTCTCTATGTAAAGACCGCCAGGGGGGATCGATCCCGCTCTGGCGGCTCAGCAACCTGACGGGGGAATATCGTATCCCCGCCAACGTCATCGGCCCCGGGCCCCTCAAGGTCCCTCCAGGCTTCAGGTACTGTCTCCTTTTGTCTCTTTTTGTCTCCTTTCTGTCTCCTGTGTGTCTCCCCTTTGTCTCCCTTCTGTCTCCTTTTTGTCCCCTTTTTATATCTGCGCTAGTTGTCTCCTTTTGTCTCTTTTTTGTCTCCTTTTTGTCTCCTTTAATGTCATCGGCCCCGGGCCCCTCAAGGTCCCTCCAGGCTTCAGGTACTGTCTCCTTTTGTCTCCTTTCTGTCNGGCCCCGGGCCCCTCAAGGTCCCTCCAGGCTTCAGGTACTGTCTCCTTTTGTCTCCTTTCTGTCTCCTTTCTGTCTCTCTCCTGTCTCCGTTTTGTATCGTTTATGTCTCCCCTTTGTCTCCTTTTTATATCTGTGTTAGTTGTCTCCTTTTTCTCTTTTTTGTCTCTTTTTTTGTCTCTTTTTTGCCTCTTTTTTGTCTCCTTTTGTCTCCTTTTTGTCTCCTTCTTGTCCCCTTTGACGTCATCGGCCCCGGGCCCCTCAAGGACCCTCCAGGCTTCAGGTGCTGTCTCCTTTTGTCTCTTTTTGTCTCCTTTTGTTTCCTTTCTGTCTCCTTTTCGTCTCCTTTTTGTCTCCATTCGGTCTCCTTTTTGTCCCCTTTTTGTTTCTTTGTTAGTTGTCTCCTTTTCGTCTCCTTTTTGTCTCCTTCTTGTCTCCTTTTTCTCTCGTTTCTGTCTCCTTTTTGTCTCCTTTCTGTCTCCTTTCCGGCATCTGTCTCTTCTGCTGCTGCTCCTGCTGTGTCTGTTGCTTCTGCTGCTGCTACCACAGCTGCAGCAACAGCTACCATTCCTAAATCTCCTGCTGCTGCTGCTGCTGCTGCTGCTGTTTCTCCTGTTGCTCCTGCTGCTGCTCCTCTTGCTTCTCAGCCGCTGCCGCTTCTGCTGCTGCTGCCGCTGCTGCCGCTGCTGCTGCTGCTGCTGCTGCTGCTGCTGCTGCATGTGTTTTGTTGTGTGTGGGGTGTCTATGCAGGTGCTTGACTTTGGGGCAGCTGCGGGTGTTGGGCCTCCACTGCAGCAGCAGCAGAATTTGCATCGGTGAAGACGAAGACAAAATGCGTGCGCGCTGTCTCTTTTTTTTTGTCTCCTTTTGTCTCCTTTTCTCTCCTTTTTTTGTCTCCTTTTGTCTCCTTTTTTGTCTCCTTTTGTCTCCTTTTTTGTCTCGTTTTGTCTCCTTTTTTGTCTCCTTTTTTTGTCGCCTTTTGTCTCCTTTTGTCTCCTTTTTTGTCTCTTTTTCTTATTTTCTTCTGTATCATTTTGTCTCCTTGTGTCTCCTTTTGTTTCCTTTTTCGTCTCCTTTTTTGTCTCATTTTGTCTCTGTTTTTGTCTCCTTTTGTCTCCTTTTGTCTCCTTTTATTGTCTCCTTTGTTTATTGTCTCCTTTCTCTGCTGTCTCCTTATCAGAGACAGCAACTGTCTCCTTTTGTCTCCTTCTGTCTCCTTTTATTGTCTCCTTTCTTTACTGTCTCCTTTTGTCTCCTTTCTCTACTGTCTCCTTTTTCTCCTGTCTCCTTTTTCTGCTGTCTCCTTATCAGAGACAGCAACTGTCTCCTCCTGTCTCCTTCTGTCTCCTTCTATTGTCTCCTTTTGTCTCCTTTCTCTACTGTCTCCTTTTTTTCCTGTCTCCTTTTTCTGCTGTCTCCTTTTCAGAGACAGCAACATCTTTGTTACTAAATGATGGCCGTGTAGAAGACAAGGGATCGATGTTTATAATACACGGCGAGAACCCAGACCCCCACGATACTTCTGTATACCCTGGGGTAATTGCTGCTGCTGCTGCTGCTGTTGCTGCTGCTGCTGTTGCTGCTGCTGCTGCTGTTGCTGTTGCTGATGTTGCCGCTGCTGCTGCTGTTGCTGCTGGTGCTGCTTCCATCTCCCTTCTGCTGCTGCTGCTGCTGCTGCTGCTGCTCCTTCTGCTGGTGCTGCTCCCATCTCCCTTCTGCTGCTGCTGCTGCTGCTGCTGCTCCTTCTGCTGGTGCTGCTCCCACCTCCCTTCTGCTTCTGCTGCTGCTGCTGCTGCTGCTGCTGCTGCAGGATCAGCTGATAGCTGTGGGTGGGTCTAGCCAGCGCAACACGGCTCTGTGGACGGCGTGGAAGCACGAGTACCCCCTCAGGGTCATCAGAGGATACCAGGCGCGCTCGCAGTCAGCTGCTGCTGCTGCTGCTGCTGCTGCTGTTGCTGCTGTTGCTGCTGCTGTTGCTGTGCTTGCTGCTGCTGTGTTTGCTGATGCTGATGATGGTGGAGGTGGGGGGGTGGTGGTTGTTGTTGTGGTGCTGATGATGATGATGATCGTGGTGGTGCTGCTGCTGCTTCGGCTGCTGCTGCGGATGATGATGATGCTGCTGCTGCTTCTGCTGCTGCTGCTGCTGCTGCTGTTGCTGCTGATGATGAGGGTGAGGACGGCTACTGCTGTTGCCTTAGCAGTAGTACTACAGACCAAAACTATCACTGCTTCTGCTGCTCCTGCTGCTGCTGCTGCT
>NW_013573933.1:616-3012 GCF_000499745.2 Eimeria mitis | reverse complement strand
CTGCTGCTGCTGCTGCTGCTGCTCCTGCTGCTGCTGCTGCTGCTGCTGCTGCTGCTGCTGGTGCTGCTGCTGCTGGTTGCAGGTATGCGCCAGAGGTTGGTTTTCGGTATGATGGGCTGTACAGGGTGGTGGAGCTGCTGTTCGATACAGCAGAGCCCCCTGAGAGTCTATGTCGTGAGGCTCGTTCATCTGCTGCTGCTGCTGCTGCTGGTGCTGCTGCTGCTGCTGCTGCTGCTGCTGCTGCTGGGAAGGGCAGCAGCGCGGCAGCGAAAACCCCACATAGCTGCAGCAGCAGCAGCCAGTGCAGCAGCAGCACAAACGGAGACGGTGCTGACGGCTCCTCTGATTCTGACGGTGGAGACAGGAGACAGGGCACATCTGCTGCTGCTGCTGCTGCTGCTGCAACAGCAACAGCAGCAGCAGCAGCAGCAGCCAGTAAGACAGCAGCAGCAGCAGCATCCCAAGAGAAGGGGGAGGAGACAGACGTAGAAATGCTTTCATACACCCAATCAAAGGCGCGTAGCCGTGAGGCCGCTGCTGCTGCTGCTGCAGCAGCAGCAGCAGCAGCAGCAGCAACAGCAGCATCCTCAGCATCCCCAGCAGCATCCCCAGCAGCAGCAGCAGCAGCAGCACGACCCTGTAAACAAGAAGAAAAGCTGCTGCGGGGCCGCTGCGTGTTTAAGTTTGTTCTGGTGTCTATACACCGCAGCCTCTATCAGCCCCCGCCCTCGCGGTGGAGAAAATATAAATTTGAATCGATGAAACACCCACTATGGGATAAAGATAAAAGACTCAAGTCTGCTGCTGCTGCTGCTGCTCCTGCTGCTGCTGTTGGTGCTGCTGCTGTTGGTGCTGCTGCTGCTGTTGGTGCTGCTGCTGCTGTTGGTGCTGCTGTGGCTGCTGCAGCTGTTGCTGCTGTTCCTGTTGCTGCTACTTCTGTAGTTGCTTCTGCTTCTGCTGCTGCTGCTTATGCTTCTGCTGCTGCTGCTTATGCTTCTGCTGCTGCTGCTTATGCTTCTGCTGCTGCTGCTGCTGCTTCTGCTGCTGCTGCTCATGGTGCTGCTGCTGCTGCTGCTGCTGCTGCTGCTGCTGCGTGTCAGGCATATGCGGCAGCTGGCTGAGCGTCAGTTTGCGACTCACTGCCGGGTGCAGCGCCAAATGGAGACAGCTGATGAGCTGTCTCTACCAGCAACCACAACTCGTATCGTTGAGGTCTGCTGCTGCTGCTGCTGCTGCTGCTCCTGCTGCTGCTGCTGCTGCTGCTGCTTGTCTTTGACGCCGCGGTCCTGCTGATGGGCGTGGTGATGATGCTGTTGGTGATGCTCTTGTCTTTGGCTCGCGCTGCTGCTGCTGCTTGTTGTTGTTCTGCTGCTGCTGCTGCTGCTTGTTATTCTGCTGCTGCTGCTGCTGCTGCTGCTTGTTCTGCTGCTGCTGCTGCTTGTTCTGCTGCTGCTGCTGCTTGTTCTGCTGCTGCTCGTGCTGCTGCTGCTGCGGAGTTCAGATGCTGTGCTGAGGCCGTTGCCTTTCAGGCATGAATTCATTGACACGAATTGTTGCTGCTGCCGCTGCTGCTGTTGCTGCTGCTGCCGTTGCTGCTGCTGCTGCTGCTGCTGCTGCTGCTGCTGCTGCTGTTCAGGTGTACAGCGATCTCCCTCGTCCGTTTGCGTTGAAGGTCCCCCCCTTCATTCCCCTGGAGAGGGGGGGCTCGACGCTCACCAGCCTCGCTAGTGTTGCTGCTGCAGCATACCAGGTACCGCTGCTGCTGCTGCTGCTGCTGCTGCTGCTGGTGTTGCTGCTGCTGCTGCTGCTGATGATGGTGATGGTGATTCTGATGATGGTGGTGCTGCTGCTGCTGATGATGATGGTGTTGCTGCTGCTGGTGGGGGCGCAGCTGTTGCTGTTATGTATGTGGGAGGAGCAGCAACGACAGGAACAGCAGCAGCAGCAGCAGCAGCAACAGCAGCAGCAGCAAGTAGCTTTTGCTGTTGTTCTCTGTCTCCTATCTCAGGTGTATACTCAGCTGGTTCAGAAGTGGGGCTGCAACAGCAACAGCAGCAGCAACAGCAGCAGCAGCAGCAGCAGCAGCAGGAGCAGCGGGAACGACCCCGAGTGCAGCGTGGCTGCAGCACTGGAGCTGGCGAGACGCTGCCAGGAGTGTGGGGTGCGGGGATCGGGATCGGGATCGGTTCCCGCGTGGGCTTTGTGTGGCTTTCTCCCGCTTGTGCTGCGGGTGGAGTCTTATGAGTTAGAGTTGCTGCCTGTCTCCTCAGCAGAGAGACAGCGGCTGGTAGATATATATCTCAAAGAAACTGCAGCAGCAGCAGCAGCAGCAGCAGCAGCAGCAGCAGCAGCAAAAGGAGCAGGAACAAAAACAACAGCAGCAGCTGCTGCTGCTG
>NW_013573932.1:2193-3443 GCF_000499745.2 Eimeria mitis | reverse complement strand
CATCTCAGCAATGGAGGGGATAAATGCTCAATATATGGTTAAAGTGTAGTATAGAGGATTACACTTCTTGCTTCCATGTGCGCTGCCTCCTGGTGCAATATACTAAAGCGGAACATAAGGGACAGCATTTCTTGCTTCCATGCGTCAGCCCATCTGTGCAGGAGTCTCCAGCCCAATATCGTGCCCTCCCGCATTGAAAACACTGCAAATCAGCTCTCCAAAAAGCTCTGGATGCCGCATTAGAAATAATAGTGCGGCGCTTTTTTTATGTGTAGGAAGGGGCTTCGTTATTTCAACCATGGACTATTGCGATCCACCGGCAACCGACCTGGTGACCGGCCGTCTCCTGGTCGCTGGACACAGGGCCGAGCCAATCGGCTTAGCACTTCGAGTTTCGGAAAACTGAGGAGTGAATTATTTGAATACTGCTCTTTTTATAAATAAACAATATCAGATATCGCTGGAAAACAGTAAAAGACTGGGAGTACAGGCCCTTGAACTCCGATTCGCGTATCGCCCACGCGATGGAGTACCCGCTAACCCAACTCAAAATAGCGCAGTCATCCAAGTTGGTATTCTCTATCCCCAATTTTCCCCCCCGCTTGCAGGAACCATCATCGGCCCATAGAGCCCGGCAGCCTGGCACTACAACAACACCAACACAAGCAAGGTTCCCTAGCCACACAGAATGTGTAGGGCACACGCACTACTACAGAATGTGCCGACGGCGTTGTCCAAATTGCAGGACACCAATGGAACTTCCGTTGAAGGACAGAATAACAGAAGTAGGGTCTTGAGGCCCGGAACATTTAGGACACGTGGGCGGTCACCTACTTTGACTCCATATCTTGTGTGGGCTACAATACTGTCTGTCTCAGCAGTTCTCCTTATCTTGACAAAATGTGCAAGATTCCCGCACATGTCGAGGGTCAGGGCGGGTGGGGGACGACAGTTATCTGGAAAGGAGGGTGGATCAGAAGATGACCCTGAGATCGACGCAATAGTGGAGCTGTGCTTAGAACTGGAGCAGGATTACGCCCGATCCTTGCAACCTTCTGAAATGCCACAACAGATGCACTGGGGGGACAGTCAACCGTGGCAGCATGTTTCCGGTAGCAGAGAGGAGCTGCATACTGGCGCCCAAAGTACTTCGTTGCTGGCATGGGACGGATCCGTGCCTTCTTCTTCCGTTGGGACCCCAGGATTCCACCAGGGACCTGCTATGCAGACGGACAATACATTTTCGACAG
>NW_013573932.1:0-2073 GCF_000499745.2 Eimeria mitis | reverse complement strand
ACCTTCATCATTTCAAGGTTTTCATGTGCCGAGTTCCGCAGCTCCCTTAAACGCGCCTTTGGTTTTCGACAAATTCAACCAAGGCTTGGTGTTGCTTCAAGCCCAGCCCAGGGCGCAGCCGGGTGCCCCAGTTCACGACGTTCAGCCCAGCATACAGCGCAGCACGTTTCCTTCAATTGTTGGGGCATTGTCTGCAGGAAAGAGGAAACGTGAAGATTACCCAACGACGTATCCACTGAATCCGCCAAAGAGGTATATGTCTCCTTCTGAACAAAGCACAAGAGCGCCACGGACGCATGAAACTAGTGCGCGCAAGCCTTCAAAAAGCAGCAAAGATGCACAACTATTGGAAAGTGAATGGCGAATAATGACTCAGGGGCTGCTTAACGCTTTGGGAGTTACAGACCCAGAGTCGCGTCCCAGTGGCTCAACGTCTAGTTCCCCGTGTGCGTCGCCAGTTCCTTCAACGTCTGAGGAGGCTAGCAATGCAGCGTTGGCCAGCGGAATGCAAAAGCCATCATCTCCTTCGTCAGGGTCCCCTGGCTCTCCTCTAAACACAAACGAACCTATTGCCGCTCCGGACGATAATCCGACTCCAGAGCCCGTCGCCTCGACGACTAGCCCTAAGCCTGCCTCGCCTGCCAGGGAACATCCTTTCTACAGGATCCCAGTCCTGCAACCAGGTGCTGTCGCAAAGCCGCTTTCNCGCCTGCCAGGGAACATCCTTTCTACAGGATCCCAGTCCTGCAACCAGGTGCTGTCGCAAAGCCGCTTTCTTTGGAGGACGCTCGTTCGCGTCAGCCCCGTAAAAAACAAATAGGTTTTCTTATGCGGTATGTACGCTCAGTGCTTGTGCAAGATATGGTTCGCCAAGTAGACTTAGAGGGCCTCCTTTGCAAAATGGAAACTCTTGCAGGATATTTGATGCACTCACACACGAAGCGTGCGGTTCAACTAGTGCCCCAAAAAGCTGTTCGTGCGCTGGGGCTCCGCTACATGATATTAGATGCACTTTTTGTCGCAAGGGAGGTACTGGGGGAGGCGGGGAACAGCAATTCGTGGTGGGAAGAACTCGTGGCAAACATTCCGGAAGAGGTGGCGGATAAACCTTATAACCGATCCTTCGGAGATCAATTTGAAGTGAATATTCGTCTCAGAAAAGCTTTGTGCGCAGCGATACAGCTGCTTAAGAAGGGCATTCGTCCTAACAGAGAAACAACAATTCTGTTGAAGCGACAGCTGCTTTGCAAAGAGACNATGATGACCGGCCATATAGCGGCGACGGCCGTGGATAGCGAGATTCCATAGCTGAGCAGAAGCTAAAGTACGGACCTAGCTTCTCAGACCCATGCGGAGGGTCTTGCTGTGCTTGCAGCCTTTTGGAGACAATTTTATTAGCCCGACTACTAGGCGCAGGTAATTTGACACCGGTGCATTGACCTACCTCGTCTCTTTGTGCCAGAGCTTGGGTGCCACCGCCACACTAGAGAGAGCATTGATGGCTGCCCCCTGAATTCGTCTGACGGGGGCGAGCATTGTTTGCCGCCTGTGAAGCCCGACGTTGTTTCCATGCATCCCCCTTCTGCACTCGTGCAAATGCATGCAATGTACCACTCAACCTGCAGTCATTGTGCCGTTGGTAACCGGTCGATATCCTACTGAATACCCGCAGCTTTAGATGTCCCTGCTAGTTGGCCATGGCAGTTCCCACTCTGCGGTCAACAGTTGCTGCTTCAGTGCCACATGGTAACGCCATGACTTGCAACGGAGTTGACCCAAACCCGGTGCATGCTGGCAGACCGTTCGAGGGAAAGCATCAAACACGTTTTTTGAGGGAACGGTCGGAGCAATCAATTGCCCAGCAGCGCCAGAAACCGGCAGCAAAACTTTTCTAGAATGCCTGGAAAGGTGCCGACACAAAGAACAATAAAAGGCATAGTGTAGTTGATAAAGCAAGCGCTGGTGCACGAAATGCTTCCCCCCGGCTCGCTCCCTAGGCGGAGAGTTGGCCATCACCCCTTTGAACTTTGGGATATCCGATGCACAAGTAGGCAACGTTGCGGTCTGCTTCGT
>NW_013573931.1:2097-3533 GCF_000499745.2 Eimeria mitis | reverse complement strand
TTTTTTTTATATTATATTATTTTTAATGATACTTATTTATTATGTGGGTTTTTATAAGGAGGATAATAAGAGTAGCATCGACGACACATACACTGAAGCATAATTTTTTTTTCTATCACCACAAGTTTAACCTGCTGTATTATAAAAATATATTTCTTTGTAAAAGAATTTCACGCTGTTGTTTCTGCTTTCCTCGTTAGTTTTACTTCATATGTGAGAGGACCATTGGTCTTGCACACAGATACAGTTAAGCTAATAGAAAAGAGCGGGAAGGACCATTGGTCTTCCACACAGTTAGAGGTGATGTAATACAAGCAATATGAAGTGACCATTGGTATTCTAGACAGTTAAAGGTGAGCTAATAGAAACCTGCTGAAATGACCACTGGTCCTGCACACAGTAAACTAAACTATGCGGGAATAAACAAGAGGACCACTGGTTCTGCACGAAGTTAAAGGTAATATAATAGAAGCCCGCAAGATCACTAGAAAAAGAAAACGGAGAAAAGCAGAGTAAAAAATTTTAATAGAGAAGAAACTATACAAAGTATACACTGGCCTGTGTATAGTGGCATTCATTACTATTTTCTATTTCTCTATTTAACTGAATTTCACGTATTGTTCTATTGACTTTTCACTTAATATTTATATTTAAAAAGTAAACAAACAAATACAAGAAACGTATCATCAGCACCTAGCAACACGACTGCTAGCTATGTAGGAAGCTGCATTGTTATATACACCCTGGGGAGCCCAGCAGCAGTCTTCGTCATATAAATATATATATTGAGACGAAATAGCTTAAAAAATAAATTTATTTATCCTTTTTGCATTTATTTAGAATATAATATTTCATGATTTTCATACAGATACCAGTATGGTCTCGCCTGGCTATGGTTATTAGCCGCAAGAACAGAGAGAGCGATCTACACAGATCAGCCCCATATTATATGAATACGCATGCAAAAACAGAAACATAGTCTTATATTAATATTAAATAAACCTGAAAATACATAATTTAATGAGAAATTCATAGAAAAAAGAAGCAGAGTTCTGCACTGGTATGGGTGGTGGGCTCAATGGCTAGAGAGGGTCACCGCGGCCGGGCCCTAAGAGCTCGCGATCGAGGGAGAAAACGAATAAATATATTAAATATTTGCCTTCATTTTTATATTTATGTTCATTTATTTTTTTAAATTCCTCTTATTTTTCTCGGTCACGAGCTGCTGTGTTTCGTCGGCGGCGCCACCGATACCTGCAAGCAATCGCCTTTCCTCTTGGTCCTTATAGATCCAAATGATATTTTGTTGGAATATTTGTAGGACTTTTCTTTTTATTTTATATTGTTTCAAAGAAAGCGCTATAAAACCCTCAGCTGGATGCACAATGCCCCCCCCAGTACACAGGCCGATGCTCCTATCTATACGGCCTATAGGT
>NW_013573931.1:0-1997 GCF_000499745.2 Eimeria mitis | reverse complement strand
GTTTCGTCGGCGGCGCCACCGATACCTGCAAGCAATCGCCTTTCCTCTTGGTCCTTATAGATCCAAATGAAGTTTTGTTTGAATATTTGTAGGACTTTTCTTTTTATTTTATATTATTTCAAAGAAAGCGCTATAAAACCCTCAGCTGGACGCACAATGCCCCCCCCAGTACACAGGCCGATGCTCCTATCTATACGGCCTATAGGCAGAAGCTTGCGAGGGTTTCTTACACTAATTCTTCTCTTATGTCTAGGATCAGGTTTATTTTCTACATGTGAATTGCCTGAAACATCTGCAGATGTAGAATTACCTATCTTTTTCAGCTCAACAGACAGCCAGTTGCTGTTTCGTTTCCTGCAACAAAGAACCAGCTTCCTCCCCCCAGCATCAGAAAGCAATATCTTCACTCAACAGCCAGCTGGCCAACCCTCTAATACAGCAGAAGAGAGGAGAGTATCCAGCCCAACCATTCAACCATGGAGCCCAGGAGGCAGAAGGTCACCTCAGCAGGGCTCCTGGCGATCGTCCACAACACACACAGAAAGCAGTACACCGGGTCCTCGTGTTATATTCTCAGACGAATCAGGGGCAGTATCTTCTTATCGACGAATTCTACAACCATATAGTATGGGTGGTGGACCATGGGGTCCAGGATATGGATCATCAAGACCAGGGAATGGACCACCAGGAAATGGGAATGGACCACCAGGAAATGGCAATGGTCCACCGGGCTCAGGCAACGGGAATGGACCATCGTGGCCAGGCAATGGCAGTGGNCAGGAAATGGCAATGGTCCACCGGGCTCAGGCAACGGGAATGGACCATCGTGGCCAGGCAATGGCAGTGGTCCACCGGGCTCAGGCAATGGCAGTGGACCATCGTGGCCAGGCAATGGGAATGGACCACCGGGACCAGGCAATGGCAATGGGCCATCGGGACCAGGCAATGGGAATGGACCATCGGGCCCAGGGAATGGGAATGGACCATCGGGTCCAGGAGGTGGTGGTCCATCGGGTCCAGGCGGTGGTGGACCACCTGGTCCACCTGGTCCAGGAGGCGGTGGACCACACAGACCAGGAGGCGGTGGACCACATAGACCACATAGACCACATAGACCACATAGACCTGGAGGCGGTGGACCACATAGACCTGGAGGTGGTGGTACAGAACCCCCCTGGGACTATCCTCTCTGGTTTCCTCCCTGGTGGCTCCCTAGACCTGGGGGCCGTCCCCCATGGGGTCGGCCCCCCTTTGGTCCTGGTGGTCGTCCCCCCTATGGCCCTGGTGGTCGTCCCCCCTATGGTCCAGGGGGCCTTCCTCCCTATGGTCCTCCTGGCGGCCGTCCCCCCCTCGGGCCTGGGGGCCGTCCCCCCCTCGGGCCTGGGGGGCTCCCCCCCTTTGGTCCTCCTGGGGGCCGTCCCCCCCTCGGGCCTGGGGGGCTCCCCCCCTTTGGTCCTCCTGGGGGCCGTCCCCCCATGGGGCCTGGGGGTCTTCCTCCCTTTGGTCCTCCTGGGGTTCGTCCCCCCTTTGGCCCTGGGGTTCGTCCCCCGCTTGGCCCCGGGGGCCTTCCCCCCTTCGGTCCTCCTGGGAGTCGTCCCCCGCTAGGCCCCGGTGGTCTCCCCCCCTTCGGTCCCCCTGGGGTTCCTCGCCCCCCCCTGGGGCCTGGGGGCCTTCCCCCCTTTGGTCCTCCTGGGGTTCCTCGCCCCCCCCTGGGGCCCGGGGGCCTTCCCCCTTTCGGCCCTCCTGGGGTTCGGCCCCCGCTTGGCCCCGGGGGCCTTCCCCCCTTTGGTCCTCCTGGGGTTCCTCGCCCCCCCCTGGGGCCTGGGGGTTTCCCCCCATACGGCCCGGGGATCCGCCCCCCCTTTGGCCCCGGCATCCGCCCCCCCTTTGGCCCCGGCATCCGCCCCCCCTTTGGCCCGGGTATGCGGCCCCCCTTCTACCCACCGTACGGCCCTGGACCGCGTCCCCCAGGCGGCATGTACCCCCCCGGCGGCATG
>NW_013573930.1:3732-3803 GCF_000499745.2 Eimeria mitis | reverse complement strand
GTTTAGGGTTTGTAGAAGCAGCTCGGTGCGGCAGAAAGGGCTGGCGCTGCTGCTGCTGCTGCTGCTGCTGT
>NW_013573930.1:3461-3632 GCF_000499745.2 Eimeria mitis | reverse complement strand
TGTACACTCTGCAGCCCGTGAAGACTCCCTTAAGGCTTTCTAGGGTTTAGGGTTTAGGGTTTAGGGTTTAGGGTTTACAGTTTCACGTTGTTGCAATCAACTGTTTGTACAAATTTTAAAAAACTAGGGTTTAGGGTTTAGGGTTTAGGGTTTAGGGTTTGTCTGACCATC
>NW_013573930.1:3183-3361 GCF_000499745.2 Eimeria mitis | reverse complement strand
TGTACACTCTGCAGCCCGTGAAGACTCCCTTAAGGCTTTCTAGGGTTTAGGGTTTAGGGTTTAGGGTTTACAGTTTCACGTTGTTGCAATCAACGGTTTGTACAAATTTTAAAAAACTAGGGTTTAGGGTTTAGGGTTTAGGGTTTAGGGTTTAGGGTTTAGGGTTTGTCTGACCATA
>NW_013573930.1:2563-3058 GCF_000499745.2 Eimeria mitis | reverse complement strand
TGCTGCTGCTGCTGCTGCTGTTGCTGCTGTTGTTACTGCTGCTGCTGTTGTTGCTGCTGTTGCAGCCGCTGCAGCTGCAGACGCAGCTGCTGCTGTTGCTGCTGCTGCTGCTGCTGCTGCTGCTGCTGCTCGGTCTGCCGGGGTGTATACGCAGCTGCGTCGAGAGGAGAGACTGTTGGAAGGCTAGGGTTTAGGGTTTAGGGTTTAGGGTTTAGGGTTTAGGGTTTGCGTTTCTTCCTTGACTCACTTATCCTAAAAAGACAAAAATAAATGAATTTGAAGAAACACAAAAGCTGAGGGTTTGGTCAGCTGCATCGCTAGTTGAGCCGTAAACCCTAAACCCTAAACCCTAAACCCTAAACCCTCAGACTCTACTAAACCCTAAACCCTAAACCCTCGAGACAAAACCCTTCCTTCTTTACAAATTCAATCAAAGAAAACTCCGTAAAGAAGACAAATGTGTTAAATATTTATAAATAAAAACAAACTCCCCCT
>NW_013573930.1:1888-2463 GCF_000499745.2 Eimeria mitis | reverse complement strand
CTTCCTTCTTTACAAATTCAATCAAAGAAAACTCCGTAAAGAAGACAAATGTGTTAAATATTTATAAATACAAACAAACTCCCGCTGCTGCTGCTGCTGCTGCTGCTGCTGCTGCTGCTGCTGCTGCTGCTGCTGCTGTGGACCAGCTGCCTATACACCCCGTGTACGTCTTTGAATTTTTGGTTTTTTTTATAAAAAATAAAAAACAAAAGAAATCTTTATTTTGTATTTACACATTCAACCCATAAACCCTAAACCCTAAACCCTAAACCCTAAACCCTAAACCCTAAACCCTCGCCCGCCGAGCCGCTGCGGCCTTCGGCGGTATCGCTGGGGGCCCCCCAGGCGTGCCAAACCCTAAACCCTAAACCCTAAACCCTAAACCCTAAACCGTAAACCCTAAACCCTAGACCCTAAACCCTAAACCCTAAACCCTAATTTTTGCTTTTAATGAGTTTTTGCTGCAGAGAAACCAAATTCTAGCCCCTTATTCCCTGAGACATCGTAAACCCTAAACCCTAAACCCTAAACCCTAAACCCTAAACCCTAATATGCTTGACAGTGGCTGCACTTCT
>NW_013573930.1:0-665 GCF_000499745.2 Eimeria mitis | reverse complement strand
TAGGGTTTAGGGTTTACAGTGTAGAGCAGTTGCGTCCCCTAAACCCTAAACCCTAAACCCTAAATATAAATGCGTAAACGCTAATCCTCAAATCCAGTTCCTCAGACCCTAAACCCTAAACCCCAAACCCTAAACCCTAAACCCTAAACCCTAAACCTCTTTTTTTTTGTTTAGGTCTGGTACGGGTACAGAGACAAAGACAGGGCAAGGCTGCTGCACTTCGGTGCAGCAGCAGCAGCAGCAGCAGCAGCAGCAGCAGCAGCAGCAGCAGCAGGGTTGCTGCAGCTCTCACGGTTGCGAATCTACTTCTTGCTGCTCTTCTTCATCAGCAGCAGCAGCAGCAGCAGATGACCCAGCAGCAGCAGCAGCAGCAGCAGCAGCAGCAGCAGCAGCAAACTATACTTTCTGTAGAGATGAATCTGATGGTTTAGGGAGAAGGATAGATGAGTGTATAAAAAAAGAAAAACTGAAAACCCTAATTCCTGCTATTTGTGAACGTGCTGCGAGGGTTTATAAAAATGTTCTCTTAAGAGGAGAAAAAGGTAAACCCTAAACCCTAAACCCTAAACCCTAAACCCTCGTTTTCTTTTTTTTTAAATAGAGATAGAGGCTCACACATTATCTGTGGATTAATATACACAGTTTAGGGTTTAGGGTTTAGGGTT
>NW_013573929.1:3160-3236 GCF_000499745.2 Eimeria mitis | reverse complement strand
TGTGTCTCTGCTGCAGCTGCTGCAGGCGCCGCAGCCTCTCACGCTATCTGTCTCCTTTGCTGCTGCTGCTGCTGCT
>NW_013573929.1:2898-3060 GCF_000499745.2 Eimeria mitis | reverse complement strand
AGCAACAGCAGCAGCACCAACAGCAGCAGCACCAACAGCAGCAGCAGCAACAGCAGCAGCAGCAGCAGCAACGAAGGAGACACAGGCTCCTCTGTCTCCGCCTGTTGTGTCTCTGCTGCAGCTGCTGCAGGCGCCGCAGCCTCTCACGCTATCTGTCTCCTT
>NW_013573929.1:2513-2640 GCF_000499745.2 Eimeria mitis | reverse complement strand
TGTGTCTCTGCTGCAGCTGCTGCAGGCGCCGCAGCCTCTCACGCTATCTGTCTCCTTTGCTGCTGCTGCTTCTGCAGGGGCAGCACCAAGCGCCCCCGCAGGCGGTGAACAGCCCCAGCAGCAGCAA
>NW_013573929.1:889-1634 GCF_000499745.2 Eimeria mitis | reverse complement strand
TATATATATATATATATATATATATATATATATATATATATATTTATTTATTTATTTATTTATTTATTTACTTATGTATATAGATATGTTTGTTGTTTTTGTGTATATGTTTGTTTTTCTGTTTTCTTAGCTTGCTGTCTCCTCTTTCTGTCTCATTTTGTCTCTCTTTGTTTCTTTCTGTTTCTGTTTTTTTCTGTTTCTTTCTGTTTCTCTTTTTATCTATCCCTGTCTCTGTCTCTTTATATCTCTTTCTGTCTCTCTCTTCCTACCTGCTTCTGTCTCTGTTTTTTTTATCTCTTTCTATCTCTTTCTTTCTCTTTCTCTCTCCTTTTTCTCTCTCTTTCTATCTTTTTCTCTCTCTTTCTATCTCTTTCTGTCTCTGTCTCTGTTTCTCTGTCTCTCTGTCTCTCTCTTTCCCTCTCTCTCTGTTTATGTTTTTGTTTTTGTTTGCGTTTGTCTCCTCTCTGTGTCTCTATCTATCTTTGTCTGTCTCCATCAATCATGCTTTAATACACCACGCAGCAGCAGCAGCAGCAGCAGCAACAGCAGCAGCAGCAGCAACAGCAACAGCAGCAGCAGCGGCAGCAGCAGTAGTAGTAGTAGCAGCAGCAGCAACAGCACGAACAGCAGCAGCAACACTACAGTAACAACAAACAACAAACAGAAAATAATAAACAAAAGAAAAACAAATAAAAACAAAAAAAAATAAAAATAAAAATAAAAATAAAAACAAGAGACACCGATG
>NW_013573929.1:640-858 GCF_000499745.2 Eimeria mitis | reverse complement strand
AAAAAAAAAAAAAAAAAAAAAAAAAAAAAAAAAAAAAAAAAAACAGCAGCAACAATAATTATAATAATAATAAAGAAGAATAATAATAAAAACGATTTCATTTTTTTTGTTTTTTTGTTTATTTATATTATCATTAATACGCCGCTCCTGCAGCTGCCTATACACCCCAAACATCTTCCTTTAATATATATATATATATATATATATATATATTATAT
>NW_013573929.1:324-573 GCF_000499745.2 Eimeria mitis | reverse complement strand
TATATATATATATATATATATATATATATTAGAAGAAGAGAAAATTATAGAGATAAGCACCGGATTGTGGTTGTTTATATTTTTTCTATTTATTATTATTTATTATTTATTATTATAATTATTTATTTATTACTATTTATTATATTTTACTTATTATTAAGGGTTTAGGGTTTAGGGTTTAGGACGGCCGTATAAAACAAAACCAAAAAACTCATTTGCTGCTGCTGCTGCTGCTGCTTTTGTTGCTGC
>NW_013573929.1:0-269 GCF_000499745.2 Eimeria mitis | reverse complement strand
GCTGCTGCTGTTGCTGCTGCTGCTGTTGCTGCTGCTGCTGTTGCTGCTGCTGCTGTTGCTGCTGTTGTTGTAGAGCATGAAGGAGACAGAGACAGAAACAAAATACAATCAAACAAAAAGGAGAAAAACAAACAGAAAGAGATAAACAAAAAAACAAAGAAACAAAGATAAAAACAAACAAACAAACAGCAGGAGACAAACAAACAAAAGAACAGAGAAAAAGAAGAAAAGAAAAACTAAACAAAAAGAGAGAAAAAAAAAAAAAAAAA
>NW_013573928.1:978-3714 GCF_000499745.2 Eimeria mitis | reverse complement strand
CTGCTGCTGCTGCTGCTGCTGCTGCTGCTGCTGCTGCTGCTGCTGTTTTGCTGCTGCTGCTGCAGCGATCGCAGCCGACAGCAGCAGCAGCAGCAGCAGCAGCAGCAAGAAGACAATCACCATGTTTATAATATAATAAACTATAAACAGCAGCAGAAATATATAAATTTTATTTTTATTAATTTATTATAACGAAGTTTGCTGCTGGAAGCTGCAGCAGCACTGCAGCAGCAGCCATAGCAGCAGCAATGCAGCAGCAGCAGCAGCAGCAGGAGCAGCAGCAGCAGCAGCAGCAGCAGCAGCCTTTTTTCGTGTCGCAGCTGCACGCACCGGCGACAGCTTCTGCAACAGCAGCAGCAGCAGCAGCAACAGCAGCAAGTGTTTTACAGCAGCAGCAGCAGCAGCAGCAATTATCTTATATTTGAATCCTCTTAAACCCTTTCTGCTGCCAGCAGAAATACAAATTTATTATCTCCTGCTGCTGCTGCTGCTGCTGCTGCTGCAGCAAGCGGCACCTCGAGCTGCAACAACGCCTGCAGCAGCAGCAGCAGCAAAGAAGCAGCAGCAGCAGCAGCAGCAGCAACGAAGCAGCAGCAGCAGCAGTTCAAAGACTGTCGAGATTTCCTTTCTTCTGCAGCAGCAGCAGACAGAGAAGCAACTAACTGCAGCAGCAGCAGCTGCAGCAGCAGCAACTGCAGCAGCAGCAACAGCAGCAGCAACAGCAGCAGCAATACCCCACCGGGGGAATTCATAAGAGCATATTTGCTGCAGCCCATAGCAGCAGCAGCAGCTCTGCAGCAGCAGCAGCAGCAGCAGCAGCAGCAGCTGCAGCTGCTTGCTGCAACGTAATACGCATGGCTGCTCTTGCTCTGCTGCTGCAGCAGCAACAGCAGCAGCAACAGCAGCAGCAGCATTTGCTGCTGCAGCCATGCAGCAACCTGCTGCCTTCGGAGGGCTTGCTGCGGCCCCAGAAGCAGCAGCAGCTGCAGCAGAAACTGCAGCAGAAGCTGCAGCAGAAGCTGCAGCAGCAGCAGCAGCAGCAGCAACGTCTGAAGCAGTAACTGCAGCATCGTCATCAGCAGCAGCAACACCTGCAGCAACACCACCTGCAGCAGAAGCACCTGCAGCAGCAGCAGCAGCACCCGCAGCAGCAGCAGCACCCGCAGCAGCAGCAGCGCCTGCAGGAGCAGCAGCGCCTGCAGCAGCAGCAGAGCCTGCAGCAGCAGCAGAGCCTGCAGCAGCAGCAGAGCCTGCAGCAGCAGCAGCGCCTGCAGCAGCAGCAGAGCCTGCAGCAGCAGCAGCACCCGCTGCAGCAGCAACACCCGCAGCAGAAGAGCCTGCTGCAGCAGCACCCGCTGCAGCAGCAACACCCGCAGCAGAAGCGCATGCAGCAGCAACGCCTGCAGCAGAAGCGCCAGCAGCAGCAGCGCCTGCAGCAGCAACGCCTGCAGCAGAAGCGCCAGCAGCAGCAGCGCCTGCAGCAGCAGCAGCACCCGCAGCAGCAGCGCCTGCAGCAGCAACACTACCAGCAGAGCCTGCAACAGAAGCGCCTGCAGCAGCAGCACCAGCAGCAGCAGAAGCAACAGCAGTACCTGCAGCAGCAGCAGCACCCGCAGCAGAAGCAGCAGCAGCAGCGATACCAGCAGCAGACGCAGCAGCAGCAGCACCTGCAGCAGAAGCAGCAGTACCAGCACCTGCAGCAGCAGCAGCACTAACACCTGCAGCAGCAGCAGCAGCAGTAACACCTGCAGCAGAAGCAGCAGCACCAGCAGCAGCAGCTGCTGTAGGAGCAGCAGCTTTAGGTGCTGCAGCTGCTGCTGCTTCAGATGCGTCAGCAGCAGCAGCAGCAGCAGCAGCAACAGCAGCAGCAGCAGCAGCAACAGCAGCAGCAGATGCTTCTGTTGGTATATCTCCGACCAGTAGCGAAAGGGAGCCCACGGTCTGCACCCCCAGGAGCAGCAGCAGCAGCAGCAGCAGCAGCAGCAGTAGCAGCAGCAGCAGCAGCAAGGGGAGCAGCACAGCAGCAGCAGCAAGAAGAGCAGCACTGGGGGTTCGCTACAGCAGCAGCAGCGGCGCCTGGTGCTGCTGCTGGATAGACCCCTCAAACAAACACAAATATAAATACTTTAGGGTTAGAGACTTTGGCCACGAACAGGTAAACCCTAAACCCTCGTAAACCCTAAACCCTCGTAAACCCTAAACCCTCGTAAACCCTAAACCCTCGTAACCCCTAAACCCTCGTAAACCCTAAACCCTCGTAAACCCTAAACCCTCGTAAACCCTAAACCCTCNNNACCCTAAACCCTCGTAAACCCTAAACCCTCGTAAACCCTAAACCCTCATAAACCCTAAACCCTCGTAAACTCTATACCCTGATAAACCCTCATATACCCTTTTATAAACCCAAACCCTAAACCCTACACCCTTCTAGATACTCTAAACCCTAAACCCTAAACCCTTTTATAAACCCTAGTGTATCATGTTATAAACCCTAATAAAATAAACCCTTATAAACCGTAGACCGCAGAATCAAATTAGGGCTTAGGGTTTAGGGTTTAGGGTTTAGGGTTTGTCTGCATGCAGGCGAGGCTGCTGGCTGAGAAGTACTGGAATGCGAAGGTGGTTGGGGGGGATGCAGAGCAGCAGCAGCAGCAGCAGCAGTTGCTGCAGCAGCAGCAAGGGGGAGAATCTCCTGTGTCTGGTGATGGTGTATCTGTCTTCGGCCAAGGATCAGCA
>NW_013573928.1:601-720 GCF_000499745.2 Eimeria mitis | reverse complement strand
TGCTGCAGCAGCAGTTGCTGCAGCAGCAACTGCAGCAGCAGCAGCAGCAGCAGCAGCAGCAGCAAGGGGGAGAATCTCCTGTGTCTGGTGATGGTGTATCTGTCTTCGGCCAAGGATCA
>NW_013573927.1:15766-17346 GCF_000499745.2 Eimeria mitis | reverse complement strand
TCATGCTTTCTACAGGGTTAAAATCATGTCCCTCCGCTGCGGTGCCAGCGAGATAGCTCTTGGAGGGGACAAGTCCTTGGGCCATCACCGAGCAGCGCCCTTTCCGGTGAGGGCTGGAGCTGCTCTGTGGGCTCCAGCTGCTATTATTACATTGGGATTTAGGCATTAAACAGTAATTCGCAAGGTGCGGAAAGAAATGGGGGGAAATCATGTGGGTTCGAGGCGCTTGTTTTCGAACCTGGGAGGCGGCGACGACTGGCAACTTCCACAGAAACGCCATTTGCTCCTGGAAGGCTCGTGACAAATTTTCCTTGTAGAGCCGTTTAATCGTAGTCAAAGGATACACTCATAGGTGATCACTGTGTACGATTCATTTGGAGGTTCGCCCGTCATTTTACTTGCAGAGCACTCAACAGGTTTTGTACCGTGGCCCTGTGGGATCCGCGATCCGAAAGCCTACTAACCTCTACGTTCAGTCGATAAACATGAAATAGGGCTCGCCAGGAACACCAGAAACCTTCTAAAGACATTGTTAGTGCAGCCTGTTTTCGTGTTTTCGAAGGTGAGGAAGACCGACACCTGCAGGGGGGCGCTTTTCTCCGCAGCCGTGACAACCGTACGCGGCTTGTCCCACCGGTAGGTGGAATGAATGTACCACAGCCCATCGAAAGGATCCAAAGACTATCTTCGGCTCCAGCAAGGTCAAATTACTTGAGGTGTGCGTTTCGCAGAGAGCAGCTGGCCTGCCCTCTCGCAATTAGGCGCCCTCTGCTCAGCGGCGCAAGCGCCTGCGGCTGGTGAGGAGAGGAGGATGACAGTCATCAGTTAACATAAACCGTACAGTAAGGTCTGCTGCAAGACAACCTCACATGTAAACACGCCGAACTCCCCATTGAATGCAAGCCCTGACGCCACAGAAACCTGTTTAAAAATTTTCATGGCGGTCATTATAGCCCATGTGCTGACTAGTGAAAATGCGAGTAGCAATGCTAGGCAGACCGTCGCACAAAATCATCTTCGGCTGAGGAGTTCGTAAGCCCGGGCAGTCTAATATCTCTCATCACGGTGGGTCGAGCTTGCAAGACCTAGTGACCCCATGCGACTTCCGGGGAGGCGAACAGAAATGCCGTCAGCAAATAAAGATTCCTCCTGCAGTACTGCACCAGCTAAGCACTCAACTCAATATGGAGTGCAAGAATGTTCAGTATAGCACAGGTACGGACGGCCAGGCGTGCTTAGCCTGCTCGTCGGCGATAGTTGGTATGCAACACCACTCGTCCAAACTGTTGCTTGCACGCTCCCAGAGAAGACGATGCTGCTTTTACTAGCTACGCTGCAAGGGAAATCTGCGTCGCAATTGTGTAGCAACGAGCACTAAACGGAAGGAGCAAAAGGGCGCGGTTCAGTAGGGGAACAAACTCAGCAAGGGACGAAAGCAGAGAAAAACCTGAGAAGGCAAAGCGGGCCTTAAGCCAAGAGGGCCAGCGGATCGAAGCTATGCAATGATTCAATCATTTTGCGCGAGTAGGTGCTGGGCCGTAGTCGATGCGAAGACTAGTTGCAGGCAAATGCTGTGCAGA
>NW_013573927.1:15007-15680 GCF_000499745.2 Eimeria mitis | reverse complement strand
GAAACTTGGCAAAAATTCAGCGAGAAGCCAAGGCGCAGCCAGGTTGCGTTTCGTTACTCAATCTGCCCGCACTCAGCCGGTTGCGAAGGTTACGTCAATGACTCTGACGGAGCTGATTATGCAAGGAAGATCGGCATAATCGAGCTCTATTCCGAGCAGAAAGACGGCAGAAATGCTAGACGATTTACTACTCGTGGTACGGAAGTGAAGGTAGACGTAGAGCAACTTGGGAAGGGCGCGAATATGTGTTGCGCTGGTACGCCACAAACTGTGCTCCCCTCTTTAGACGAAGACGGTAAGACCTTACATGAAGGCGGCGTGAAACCAGCCTTGATAGATACATTGCCAGCGGGACGGAATTGCCCACCTTCCCAGAAGAGAAATCGAAACATGCGTTGCTCCGCTGATGCTGACGCTGCAGGGGCACTGCAAGCAAAGGTTGGAAGAGGTGACGCGTTTCCACGCAGTGTTCGGGAGCATCACCAAGCAGAAAAAAAGATCCGGAACCTTTAAAGCACTTGCAAAATCGGAGCATCAGTCTGTGCCAACAGGTGGTAACATCGCCGACCAAGCCTGACCACGGGAGAGGTCCAGGTTATCTCAGCGACGACGGCGAGACAACGGCAGAAATACAGCAGACCAGACGGCAGTGCACAGGAGCACTCGGCCAACG
>NW_013573927.1:14602-14907 GCF_000499745.2 Eimeria mitis | reverse complement strand
GTTCTGCAACTAGCGCTATTGCTACAGGTTGCTGCAAGCGTTTGCAAACCTAAGATCTAGAGCGCCAAATACACTACGATGTTGGCAGTGCCAGGTTTGCCAGAAGAAACAAATAACCTAAGGTACACTTTGCAGGGCTGTGGCGGCCGAAGAACATCGGAGCCAGGTTACCCTCTATTGTGCATGTAAGCGTATTGCTGCCAGAAGTCTAAAGGAAACGAACTGTACAGCCGCGTTCGCGGCCAATAAATAACATTGCTGGAAAAGGCAGCAGCTCCCCCAAAACACTAAACCGCACCTGCTCC
>NW_013573927.1:6439-14503 GCF_000499745.2 Eimeria mitis | reverse complement strand
CATCCATGCAGTGAACCTACATTACTGACCTGCATGAGCATCCTAATGCCACGTCAGTGACGCGGTTCGGCGTGATTTGAAGAAGTATTCTGCAAATACCGTCTTACATCAGATTTCCATAAATCAAGCAAGATAAAGGTGCATGAGTTAAGAACTGCCTCCACCTAACACCCTCCATCCTTTCGCCACGGAGCCCAGGCATGGCTTTTGAATTTATGACGGCCGAGTGGAAAGCAGAACAGCAGCTTTTTCAGGGCTACTACTTCCGCAAGTGGAGGGCGCATTCCCCTCTTGTAAATATTGAGGGCAGCGGAAAGCCGTCTCGCCAAGTCGGCGTGAAATTTCGTAACATCGTGTCCACATGACCCAGGAGTGGGCAAAGGGAAATCCGTGTTAAAGGTTGCCGCGAAGTTATCCCACCAGAGAGGGAGTTGCATGGAGTCCCCCAAAAGTTCGATAGCGCAGACGATGGCGTCGAACAACATGAAATAAGTACCTAAGGTATCGACAATGCGAATCGGAAATGGCCCTTTTGGTCCTCTACGGCTTTGAAACCAGGATGTGGTCACAAGCCGCTCGACAGTATGCACGAGAATATCTGCATCTTTCTGGCTGAGTGTCCTCCTTGCAAATAAGTTCCGCAACGTGACCAGGTAGACATGGGGTGAATGGCTCCTATGCCTTCTGTCAAATAGGATGGATACTCGGAGGAGCCTAGGAACAACACCTTCCTCTAGCACTGGCAACCGGACATATGGATGACTTCGAGTGCCCCCAACACTGAGGATCTCTCTGAGGCCTTCTGGATGCCCTTGCATCGACATATGTGATGCTGACGCTTGCCCAGCCATCGACTCGTCATCAATAACCGAGGAAGACTCATNTGCATCGACATATGTGATGCTGACGCTTGCCCAGCCATCGACTCGTCATCAATAACCGAGGAAGACTCATCTCTTGCTTCTCGTTCGGGTTCGGCGGTCTTGCTTGGAATTGTCTCTATCCACGAGTCGGGGTCCAGGGCGGGGGTCACAACAGCGGATCGACGGCGTTGAACGTATGCCTGCATCAAAGGAGTCTGCAGACGTACGATTCCATCACCTTTAGTTTCAAGACCACTTCCTCCCTCCAGCAACTGCTCGCTCAAGTACAGCCGCTCGTCAGCGCGAGGAACTTGCGTTGATTCCGTCGCTGCGGCAGCCTCCGACAGCATGGATACTAATGCCGTTACCCGGCTTGACGAGTCACCTTCAGGACTGGAGACCGCACTTTGATGCAATACCCCTATCTCTTCCTGCAAGTCCAAGCACCCTTCTACGATGGAACGCTCATCTTCATCGATGCCGTCCCCGCCTTCAGCCAACTGGCGGCGTGTCACTCCTGATCGCTGGTCTCTGTTAAACAGAGTCTTGCACATGGAAAACCATACAAATGCTGTNGGCGTGTCACTCCTGATCGCTGGTCTCTGTTAAACAGAGTCTTGCACATGGAAAACCATACAAATGCTGTTGCAAGGGAAATCGCCGTAGCCAGGAAGGTACGAAGCGGCACCTTCTGACGCCGTGACCGTGAAGGACGACTTGGTTGCGTCTGATGGGCCACTCGACTCCAAGTTTCCTGGCCAGCGTACGAAGTAGACATCATTGAAATGCCCTACAATTCTCTCGCTTTTTTCAAAGGCAGAGACTAATTCTGTGTCTCCTGAAAATCCTGATCGTTTAATGTCCGCAAAGACACGGTCGCATCGATGTGAAGGGTTCTCCTATCGAATGAAGTAATCGGGAACTTTAGGGAGGTAAATATATTTGCCGAATTATGTAACTCTGTAAACCGTGGAAGTTTCATAAAACAAAAAGTTCCCATGCTCTTGACAGAGATAACAACAGGTCCATCCACTGTGGTGCCAGGGAGGGCTTTGAGGATCAATTCTTGGCCCACCCCATGCGGCGCCCTTACCAGTGCTGGCTTGCGCTGCTCTAACAAACCCAGCTAATATTACCTATGGTGTTAAATAATGAAAATATCTCCCGGAAGTGGGGATATTAGTGGAAGAAAAGTATAGATGTTTCGGGTGTCTGCTTCACAGTCGTGCGTTGGGGGAGACGACGACCACTGGCAACTTTTACCGCAACACCACTTTTTCCTGGCAGGGACGAGGCAGATTTTTTTTTGTAGTGCCTGTTGATTGTGGGCAAAAATGAAACGGCATCAGTGCCCACTGCCTATGGGCCATTTCGGTGTTGCACTTCGCCTTCAATTTTACCCGTTGAGAAACCACGTCTTTTGAACCATGCTCTTTCGGGATTCCTCAGCCTATTAACCTTCACCTTCACTTGAGAAACGCAGTGCGCGGCTCTCTACAAGCGCCAACAGCCTTCCACAGGCATCTCTGCTATAGCCTTTTTCTCGTTTTTCCGCGGGCTACTGGTTCCACAAAGACAAAAGCTGGGGGGTCGCCTTCCTCTGCAGCTGTGACAAGAGCGTGCCGTTTGCCTTGCCGTTACGAGCACGAAATGCACCAGAATTTCTCGATACTAGCCGAGGACAGTCGTAAGCTGCAATACAATCAGATGATCTAGGATATCAGTTCTGCAAAATGGAGCAAGCGACCCCTTCAGTCGTCAGGTGCCACTGCCACGGCGGGGCAGGAGACCCGCCTGGGGATGGAGAGGAGTGAAGACTGGGTGCCATTAGTTGCAGCACACAACGCACCAACTTCTGGCGCAAGGCAGCATCACAGATAAGCCTGTTCAACTCCTCGGTTGATGCAAACACTAAGACCACAGAAAACTGTTAAGACGTAGATGGCCGCCATTAGCCCACCTGCCGACTAGTGAAAATGCGAGTAGCAATGCTAAGCAGACCGTCGCACAAAATCATCTTCGGCTGAGGAGTTCGTAAGCCCGGGCAGTCTAATATCTCTCATCACAGTGGGTCGAGATTGAAAGGCCTGGCGACCCCATGCGACTTCCGAGAAGGCGAACAGAAAGGCCATTAGCAAATAAAGATTCCCCCTGCAGTACTGCACCTGCTAAGCATTCAACTCAATGTCGAGTGCAAGGATGTCCAGCATAGCACAGGGACGGACGGCCAGGCTTGCTCAGCCTGCTCGTCGGCGATAGTTGGTATGCAACACCACTCGTCCAAACTGTTGCCTGCACGCTCCCAGAGAAGAGGATGCTGCTTTTACTAGCTACACTGCAAGGGAAATCTGCCTCGCAATTGTGTAGCAACGAGCACTAAACGGAAAGAGCAAAAGGGCGCGGTTCAGTAGGGGAACAAACTCAGCAAGGGACGAAAGCAGAGAAAAACCTGAGAAGGCAAAGCGGGCCTTAAGCCAAGAGGGGCAGCGGATCGAAGCTATGCAATGATTCAATCATTTTGCGCGAGTAGGTGCTGGGCCGTTGTCGACGAGATGGCTAGTTGCAGGCAAATGCTGTGCAGAATTTCCACAACGCAGCACAGTCCGCGAGAACAACAAATGAAGCTGCAGTGAGGACGCACTCCACTGGCGAGTGACGTATGGAGTGAGAAAAACTCGGCAAAATTCAGCGAGAAGCCAAGGCGCAGCCAGGTTGCGCTTCGTTACTCAATCTGCCCGCACTCAGCCGGTTGCGAAGGTTACGTCAATGACTCTGACGGAACTGATTATGCAGGGAAGATCGGCATAATCGACATCTATTCCGAGCAGAAAGACGGCAGAAATGCTATACGATTTACTACTCGTGGTACGGAAGTGAAGGTAGACGTAGAGCAACTTGGGAAGGGCGCGAATATGTGTTGCGCTGGTACGCCACAAACTGTGCTCCCCTCTTTAGACGAAGAAGGTCAGACTTTACATGAAGGCGGTGTGAAACAAGCGTTGTTAGATACATTGTCAGCGGGACGGAATTGCCCACCTTCCCAGAAGAGAAATCGAAACATGCGTTGCTCCGCTTTTGCTGACGCTGCAGGGGCACTGCAAGCAGAGGTGGGAAGAGGTGACGCGTTTCCACGGAGTGTTCGACAGCGTCAACAAGCAAAGAAGGATTCCGGACCTGCACGGCACTTGCAAAGGCAGAGCTTCAGTCTGTGCCGGCAGGTGGTGACATCGCCGACCTAGCCTGGAGCCCCCATAGAGGGCAGACTGCGGCAGAAAAGCAGGAGAGCAGAAGTTAGTGCACAGGAGCGCTCGGTGCACGGGATGACATGGGCCTCGGGCGTTCTGCTTTTTTTGCGCAAGTTCTACATGGATTAGTTGCAAGCGTTTGCGAGCCAACGGTCTAGAGCACCAAAGGCACTAAGAACATAAGACTGCAGCTGTTATGACCATTTCAGCGTGAGTGCAGGACACGCGATACGGGCAAACGGGCTGGAAAGGAATTTTAACCTTGGGTAGCCAGCAGATGGGTGTCCCAAGCAGGAGACTGTCAAGCGTGCGCTGGGTGGTAGTGGAGCCAAACCATATCTTTGCAGCCCCTATGAGTCTGAGAAGCTCCTGCATTGTTCGCCATCTCTGGTTGCTGTGGATTCCCGTGCTCGTGTGATTCGCTTGCCTGTCCGGGAGTTTGCTTCCTAGAAGGAGATTTCAGCCTTCTTGCGTGAAGCACGAGAATTTCCCTAGGGCGTGCTTTGTGCATTCGGCAGGATTTATTCGACTGGTGGACAGAAAAGCCGCGTTTACCTTGGTAGTATGCATTTGTAAAAGGACTTGCGGTCGCGCCATATCAGCACCAGCTACATGGAGGTGCTGGCAGGCCCAAGAGAGTTTATTGACGGCAACCAAAACGGCTGCAGAGAAGGCATGACCGTCGATGGAGGGAATTGAATCAGGCTCCACTAACAGGCTATGCTTCTGTTCATGCTGTGTCGCAAGTCTGCAAAAACACTTGTCGTGAATGCGCTGACGTGAAGGCTGTGAAAGCATCTGCATGATGGACTCCTTGTGCAGGCTGTGGATGGAAAGCAATTGATGCACGCCCGAATCGACAAAGCTGGATGAATGGGCTAGAAAGTTTGCCATTTCTCGTTTCCAGATAGGCAAGAAGGCCACTGCTTTTATTGGCTATTCCTCCTAGGACTTGTGCGCAATGCTCCCTCGTATACTACTAAGCTGCGCAGCTACTTCCTATATGCAGGCTGCACTGCCGTCGACGCTGTCGCAAGACGCTGGGAGGTGCACGCGAAGCTTAGTGTTCGTCAGCCTCTGCTGCGCATCATCCGCCTGGAAGCTCGTGTTGCAACCCTACCGCAGCTAGAACTGGAGTACTCTTGCACCTTGCATCATTATTTGTACAAATTACCAGGCTTCCGGAGGAAACAAATAAACTAACCTACAACTTGCGGATTTCAAAGAACATCGCCGCCCGGGCNCCAGGCTTCCGGAGGAAACAAATAAACTAACCTACAACTTGCGGATTTCAAAGAACATCGCCGCCCGGGCAACTCGACCTGCAAAGGTCAATGCATTATTGTGAAAAGGAATTTAAAGGAAACGAAATGTACGGCCTCATTGGCGGCCAGCAAATAATGTTTGCTGGAGGAGCTACCGGCCCCTCGCACACGAAAGAACGCGCCCTTTGCTCTAGGCATGGCACGCTTTTCCGTGCCAATGTGAACTTTTGTCGCAATTTGTCTACCATACTGCAAGGATACACAGCGTGAAACTCTGCAGGTTAATGCGTTGGCCGGTTGGCTAGCTGACGCTCGCCAACCGGGGAAGGCTAAAAGGAAGCAGCGGCATACGAGCATGGGGGAGCAATAGAAGCTCGCTTACAGGCACTCACACAGTCTATTCTAGAAGAGCATTGCCGCTTCAACGGCATGTCATGGTGTCCACGCAGTGAACCTACATTGCTGACCTGCATGAGCAACCTACTGCCATGTTCAGTGACACGGTTCGGAGTGATATGAAGAGGCATTCTGCAAGTGCCCTCTTATATCAGATGTCCATATATCAAACAAGATAAAGGTGCATGCTGTAGGCACTGCCTCCACCTAACACCCTCCATCCTTTCGCCACGGAGCCCAGTACAGGCTTTTGAATTTATGACGGCCGAGTGGATAGCAGAATAGCAGTTTTTTCAGGGTTACTACTTCCGGAAGTGGAGGGCGCATTCCCCTTTTGTAAATCTCGAGGGCAGCGGAAAGGCGTCTTGCCAAAACGATGTGAAATCTCGTAACTTCACGTCCGCGTGACCCTGGAGAGGCCAGGGGAAAACTCGTGGTGAAGCTTGCTGTGAATTTCTCCCACCAGAGAGGGAGTTGCATGGCGTCCCCCAGAAGTTCGACAGCGCAGATGATGGCATCGAACGCCAAGAAATACATGCCTAAAGTATCGACAATACAAATGGGAGACGGCCCGGTTGGTCCTTTTTTGCTTTTAAACCAGGATGTGGCCACCAGACGCTCGATTGTCTGTACAAGAGAATCTGCATCTTCTTGGCTGAGTTTCCTGCGATGAAGTAGTTCCCGCACTGTGACAAGATAGCCATATTGATAAAACGTCTTTTGGTCTTTACTAAAGAGGGCAGATACTCGGATGCATTTAGGAACAACATCTTCCTCCAGCACTGGCAGTCGAACATACGGATGCTTCCGAATGTCGCCAGTCTGAAGGATTTCTCTGAGGCCTTCTGGATGCCCTTGCGTCGACGCAGGTGATGCTAACACTTGCCCAGCCATCGACCCGTCATCAGTAACCGGGGACGGCTCACCCCTTGCCTCTTGTTCAGGGTGAGAATCAATGCTTGGAATCGACTCTAACCAGGAGTCGGGGTCGAGACCAGGGTTAACATCGGCGGTTCGGACGCGTTGACCAGATGCCTGCAGTGAAGGACTAAGCATACTTCCCAGCTCACCATCTTCAGGCNTCTGATTCCTTCGCTGCCGCGGCCTCTGACAGCATTGACACTAGACTTGCTAACCGGGTTGACCAGTCACCTTCAGAACTGGAAAACGCTCTTTGCTGCAAAACCCCCATCTCCTCTTCCAAATCCAAGCAGCCTTCTACGATGGAATGCTCATCTTCATCGATGCCTTCCCCGCCCTCAGCCAACTGGCGGCGTGTTACTCCCGACAACTGGCCTTTTCTGTTCATAGCTTTGCATATGGATAATGATACTAATGTTGTTACAACGAAAATAGTGGTAGCAAGGAAGACGCGGAGCGGCAGTTTCTGGGCCCGTGACCGTCGAGGGCGACTTCGTTCCGTCGGATGGGCTAGTCGACTCCAAGTTTCCTGGCCAGCATATGGAAGAGACATCATTAGATAGTCCTACAATTCTCTCGTGTTTGTGAGAGGGAGCGACGATCTGCATATCTTCTGAAGCTCGTGTCGCTCGGTGACCGCATGCCAAGAAGGGCGAAGGATCATCGAGGTAAAGGGTTCCACCAACGAACAAAAATAGCCGGGAACTTTATANGCCAAGAAGGGCGAAGGATCATCGAGGTAAAGGGTTCCACCAACGAACAAAAATAGCCGGGAACTTTATAGATGTAACTTTGTTTGCCCAACTGCGCGCCTAGGTCCACGGTAGACGCTTCGCAAAACAGAAATCCGCGGTCTGCTTGCCCGGGCGAGCAACAGGCCCGTCTGTTGGGTTCCACTCCACTCGGACCAAGTCGTGCAATGCGCTCGCTAGGCTCGGGAATAGCTACTCTAAGCAGTCACGCCATTACTACTGTTATATTTCGAAGACTGAAAAGTAGTCCGCCAGATGCGGACGGTTGTGAGTGGAAAATATATACGGAAGGGCTGCCACTGTCCCCACCATGCCGTCGCGGAGACTCACGACCACTGGCAACATTTAAAGACACCACTTATCCCACGAAAAAGCAGCCTATATCTTCTTTTTAGCACCTGTTTATCGAGGGGGAAAATATAACTTCCTGCTCGCCCGCCAACTAAGGGTGTTTCCGAAGTTCTACCCGCAGACAAGTCTTCGTCCCACGCTCTTCAGGGATACCCCCGCCAACTAACTGTCATCTTCTGTTGATAAGCGTAGTGTAGAGCTCGCCACGAGCACTGAAAATTTTCTAAAGACATTGTCGTTTTAGCCTTACGAGTTTTTCCCCAGCCCACGA
>NW_013573927.1:0-6125 GCF_000499745.2 Eimeria mitis | reverse complement strand
GCCCTTCTTGATGCAAGCACTCATATCACCGAAAGCTTTTATATACTTACATGGCCCTCATTAGCCCACCTTCCAGGATGTAGAAATGCAAGTAGCGACGTTAAACAGACCGCGGTACAAGAGCATCCCGGGTTGAGGTTGCCAGCCCTGGGAGCCTAATGGCTCTCCCAATAGCAGGCTGATCTCCCAAGCCACGGCAGCCTAGTGCGACTTCCCTGAACGATAAGGGAAAGATCGTTGGCAGCAAGCAGCCCCACCATACAGAAAGGTGTAAACCCAGGCTTCCTCATCCATACTTGTCAGTGGTACGCTGTATGCTGTATGCAAAACCACTCCTCCAAACAGAAGCCTTATAAAAGGAAGCGAAAGATATCTCAACTTCCCAGAGGAGAGGAAGGTGACCTTCCTTGCTACAGCGCCGGGCAAATCCGCAAGGAGAACCCCCCTTTCAACTATGTAGCGGCGTGCTGCAGCCAGAAGAAACAGAGCGAAGAGTGATGGAGTTCACAACCGAGTCAGCAGCCGACAATCGCAGACAGAAACAGTGACAGGCGATGGGGTCCTTCAGCCAACAGAGCCAGCAAAGCAACGCACAGAAAGGATTCATGGTTCGATGTGAGTATCTGCGTAGACGGAACCAGGAATTGAAGACACGAAGCGATCACCCCCGCAGCAGGTAGAAGTGCATCGACTAGTTGCACTGAAATATTGTGCAGAACTCATACACGGTAGCACACTGCGGGAGAATAACCAACGGAAGCCGGCTCAAGATACGCCCCACGGTTCAGTGGCTTATAGCCTGAGAGAAACTTTGCGAACTTCAGAGGGAAGCAGCAACGCGGCAACTTTTTGGTCCCCCTCCTCAATATGCCCGCCTTCAGCGTAAGGTGAAAGACACGGCAATGATTTTGTCGGAACTGATCCTGATCTGTGCATTCGCCAATATGTATTTGACTTGTGGAGACATAAACTGCATCGTCCTTGGAGGTATGCGCGCGCAAAAGGACTTCGGAGCAGGCGCGCCTAGTCAGCCACAGCTATCTGGGGGTGCAGGCAGGCCATCCTATATTAACGACAAGTAAACACTTGTGGAGTTGGTAAGCTTTACTGTCGATCGAGCGAATCTGATGCGGCGCCACTATAGAGGCTATGCCTCTGTTCATGCTATGAGGCAAGTCTGCCTAAAAGCAACTTGTCGTGGATGTGTTGACGTGAAGACTGTGAAGGCTTCTGTATGATGAAGGCCTCCTTCTGCAGGCTGAAGAATGGAGAGCAATTGCTGCAAGGCCCTAGTGGTAATTCTGAGCGAATGGGCTGGAGCGCTTGTGTTCGTTCGTTTCCAGATAGGTAAGACGGCTGCTGTCTCTAATGGTTAGTATTCCTGGAGCTAGTACGCAAGGCGCCCTCGTCTATTATTGATCTGCAGAGCTATTCTGTGCACGAAGCGTGCGGTGACGTCAACGCTGCCACTCAAGGGTTGCTTAAAGGGAACGCGTATGCGAAGTTACTATTCATCTGCCTTAGCTGGTCGTCAGCTGCCTGCAAGCTCGTATTGCCATCTTACCACTGCTAAAGCGGGAGTATTGCTGCATCTCTCATCATTGTTTCTACAACTTGCAAGGCTGTAGAAANTACCACTGCTAAAGCGGGAGTATTGCTGCATCTCTCATCATTGTTTCTACAACTTGCAAGGCTGTAGAAAAAAAAAATCGGAGCAGTACCAACTCGTTTCGTGAGCGTAAATGTATCGTTGCAATAAGTTTAAGGAAACCGAACTGTACATCCTCATTCACAGCAAAAAAATAGTCCTTGCTGGAGGAGTGGACAGTTCAAGGAAAACGACAAACCGGACCTGTTATTTTACGCACGGTATGGCGTTCAGTGCCACTGCACACCTTTGTCAAGCATTGTCTAATACCACACAACAGTACATGACGCGGAACCCTGCACATTAAAGTGCAGGTGAATGAGTTGACACTCGCCAACCGTGCAATGTCAGAAAGAAGTATCACATTACTTCAGGCAGTGCATTCTACAGAGGCACTCCCCATGACGGTGCGTCATTGCGTTCACGCAAAGACCCTACAGTACTGAGCTGGGTGAGGGTCGGTCGTGATTCAAAAACGGAAAAGAAAAATATCGAAGAAGCATTCTGCAAATATTGGCTGATCAGATAAGGAAAAGGGGAGTCAAAAATGCCCATGCTTTAGGAAGACTCTCCATCTTGCCGCCAGGGGTCCCATTCAGGAGCTTTAAATCGATGGCGCCCAGTTGGAGAGCAGAATAGCAAGGTCTTCAGCGCAATTACTTCCCTGGCTGGAGGGCGCTGCCCCCGTTTGTACATATCCACGGCAGCGATAAGTCTCCTCGCCAAACTCCTGTTGAAGTCCACTACTCCAAACAAAGTTTTGGAGAATGCAGGGGACACGTAGTAGTCCGTATTGAAGCTTCTCGCGTATTTCTCCCACCACAGGTGAAGTTGCATACGTTCCCCCAAAAGTTGGATAGCCGACACGATGGCATCAAATGTAAGAAAGTAGTGACCCACGTGTTCAACGATATACTGGGGACTTTCTCTTTTCGGTTCCTTACGACTTCGAAGCCACGATGTGGTCACCAGCCGTTCAACGGCATTTACGAGAATATCTACATCATGCTGGTTGAGTGACTTCCGTGAAAATAAGCTCCGCAACGTGAGGAGGTAGATATGGGGCGACAACCTCTTGCGTGTTTCATCAAAGAGAACGGATGGATTAAGATACCTTGGAACAACACCTTCCTCCAGCACTGGCACCCGAAAATACGGGTGTTCTCGAAGATCGCCATGACGCCATCGCTGCGTATCAGGTGGTGATGACGCTTCTCCAGTCTCTGACGCTTCTCCAGTCTCTGACGCTTCTCCAGTCTCTGACGCTTCTCCAGTCTCTGACTCGTGAAAAGGAACCCACGGAGACTCAATCCTTCCCTCTCCTTCAGGCGTATTGCTGATGCTTGGAATCGACTCCAACCAGGAGTCGGGGTGCAGACCAGCGTCCACACCACTGGGTTCACGGCGTTCAACATAAGCCTGTAATGCAGGAATACCCATGCGTCCCAGACCACCCTTATCAGATTCAAAACCACTCTGTCCCTCCCGCAACACCTCCCCGAAGCGCAGCTGCCTGTCATCGTAGGGGAGTTCTTGCACTGATTCCTTCGCTGCCGCAGCCTCTGACAGCATTGAAGCCAGTCCCATTACTCGGCTTGACGAGTCACCTTCAGAGCTAGAAAACGCCCTTTGCTGGAGAATCCCCAGCTCCTCCTCCAGGTCCAAGCACCCTTCTACGATAGAAAGCTCCTCTTCATCCATGCCCGATGCGCCTTCAGCCAGGCTGCGGTGTGCTACCCCTGCCAACAGATGTCTTTTGCGCAGTGCAGTGCATATTGAAAACGAGATTATAATGGCTACAACGGAAATCGCGACAGCTAGCAATATACGGAGCGGTACTCTCCGGTGCCGGGATCGGAGAGAGCGACTGCCTCGCGTTGGATGGGCCACTCGAGTCAAAGTTTCCTGCTCACCATGCGGAACAGAAGCCATAAAACTACCCGCGTTCAATTCGTTCGTCTTTGTGAGAGAGGGCGATAGTTTGCTTGTCTCTTGAAGCTGCCGATCGTCCGATGACCACATCCCACGAAGCACAGGAGGAGCATCGACGTCGACCGTTTTCCCANAAATCTATTTTTTCAAGTGTGTTCCTTCGCCCAAAGTCGAGGTATCACAAAACAAATGTCCAACGGCTAACAACAGGTGCCTCCACTGCGGTGCCACTGGGATTGCTCGGCAACCAGCACACCGGCAGACTCAATGCAACGCTCTTGCTACTGCCGGCTAGAACTACTATAGGGGATCCGCCTTATATTAATTAGTTTTAATTCATGTTTCTAGTAATTAAAAACTTGCAGAGAGGTGTGGGCAGCCATGAGGGGACATTATCTATTGGCTGAGTTGTACCATGCTCTGTCTCACGTTGGTAGGTGTACTTTTTGTTGGCAGCAGGCTGGCTACTGAAGGCTAAGTGAATATTTAACAAGCATCTACAGTGCTAGTGAAAGCTTCCGCCTCTTGGAGTCATCCAGATATGACGGTCTCCGCAATCGAGCAGATGCTAGGTAGTTTCTTGGTTCCCGCCAATCACGGATTGTGGGGGTATGAATGCCACACCAGCGCCGAACGGGATCATAAGCGGTGACCGGCAGCAGCCAGCAAATTCAGTATCCAGAAAGCCGGAAGGACGTACCGAGGCGCGTATCTGCTTCCTTTGTTACGTAGTTCGAGATTACCGACGCATGAAAAGACAAGGAACTAGAAATGCTAGACTGGGAACAGCGCATCCAGGGGAGCAAAAGAGAGGAACAGAGAAACGCTCTGATAGACATAACAGTGATGGGGCAAAACGAGGTGACGACCGCACCCANAGAGAGGAACAGAGAAACGCTCTGATAGACATAACAGTGATGGGGCAAAACGAGGTGACGACCGCACCCAAAGACCGACACTGCGCATTTACAGGCTCGCTCGTTGATACAGGGTTGCGAAGTGGAATCGACGTCGGATGCCACAGGAAAGACGTGCAAGTCTCTACTCGTTGGCGAGGCCTGTGAGACTAAATTTCGCGGATGGAAGGAAGGACACGAGGTTCGACATAACCATGGCCATAAGATGTGGCCGGAACTGCGAGACAACATATAGTACCTTGATATGGGACTTCATGGTTGGACCAGTTCACCACGGCATAATCCTTGGCGCGCCGTGGGCGACCCAGCGGAGGGCGCAGGTGCGCTGACTCGGCGAGACTATCGAGTTCTATTTGCCAGCAAGTAATGAGAGTGTGCGCCTCTCAACGCTTCCAACAGTATTTGCATCCTCTATGTTAAGTGGAGTGGAAGCGATATCCCAAGGGAAGAGGAGCAATGGCGCTCCTCCACACTGCTGGAGCACACCAGGAAACGAGGAAGGGGAATTGCACGCAGTCCGTCGCGATGGTCCTACGAAGACAGCAGCTCTGCGGGGTCGATCAAGTTAACGCATTAAAAACAAGAGCAGTACGCAGAATTGAAGGAGTTATAAGGCGTAGTAAGTAAAAGGGAGGGATATCAGCAACAGGTCACCTCCCGCAAACTCAGTGGAGCGGCAAGCAGTTGAACTGCTAAGAAAAAGCAAGGTTCAACAATCAACTAGCGCATTTGGGCAGAATCCGGTGTCGGTGAAGCGAAGGGATGGGAGGTGGCGCATGTATGCCGACTTCAAGCAGATCAACAAAGCCAAGGTGAAACAGAAGTCTCGGAAGTGTAGTAAGAGAATCTTTGGCCCTATTAAATGGCGAGCGCCAGCTGGAGTGCAGGCAAAAGACTAAAGGCAGTTGGCCTACTTCCAGTCCCCAGGCTGCCTGGGACCGGCGACCCAAGAGCTTATTGCCGAGGAAAAGGCGGTGACATGACACGGGTTCCAACGCACTCTGATGGCAACTCTTGCTGCAACATAACTTTGCCTGCGTGCACAACCAAGTCCCGATGGTGCATGCATAATCACTATAGAAAATTGCTGAGCACTTACTTGATCCTCCGCGGTCAGCCTGCCCGAAAGTAGGAACACACAGACCAATTTGAAAAAGATAATGCTACATCTATCCCCAGCTCTCCCCGAGCAGCACACGCCGTAAATGCAGCACGATAGGAAAAGAGAAGACGAAGGCGCTCTTGGGCTACCAGTAGGCCGCTCCTCTGTTGCTCCACAGATGAGCAGAGGAGGAAAATGACCTTAAAACCGTTTAGGATAAAAGAATGGGTGCGGTTGAGGCATATGCGCAAAAGAAACAACTCAATTATGAGAATAGCCAACTACGTGTCACCCGCAGATATGTGAAGCGGTACATGTAAGGAGAAGGGGGCCCGCCCCCAATACTAGAGGATAAGTATGATGAAGCCATACGTGGGAATAAGCCCACAGGATCTAATAGGTAGCCAGTACACGCATAAGTTCAGATGAATGAATGTGTTCATGGTGTATCAGGTGGAGCTGCTCCTGCCGCCTTCCGGTGTTCCGCTTTCTAGTGGTGCTGGGTTGAGTTCGCATGAGGGTATAC
>NW_013573926.1:3401-3534 GCF_000499745.2 Eimeria mitis | reverse complement strand
TTATATTTATATTTATATTTATATTTATATTTATATTTACATTTATATTTATATTTATATTTATATTTATTGAGAGCTTACCTGATGCCCAGCAGCCTCGATCAAGCCTTTCGCCTTCTGCAGTAAACAGAGA
>NW_013573926.1:3197-3301 GCF_000499745.2 Eimeria mitis | reverse complement strand
TATATATATATATATATATATATATATATATATATATATATATATATATATATATATATATATAACTATATAACTATACAAATATATAAATTTATAAATATATG
>NW_013573926.1:1386-2110 GCF_000499745.2 Eimeria mitis | reverse complement strand
GGGGGCCCCCCGCTGCTGCGTGGGGCCCCCCCCCTTCAGAGTGAGAGAGAGGGTTCAGGCGTGAGGGGGCCCCCCGCACAGCGAGCAAGAAGTCGCTGGCTAGGGGGCCCCCGGGGGCCCCCAAGCCCCAGGCGTTCTGTGCTGCTTTGCCGCGCATGCAGCAGCAGGGGGGCCCCTATAAGCTGAATGGGGGCCCTAGAGAGGAGAGGGGGCCCCCAGCAAGTGGTATAGTTGAGGGGGGCCCCCCAGCAAGGAGAGGGTACCGGGGGGGAGGGGACAGGGTTCTTTATATAAACCCTAAACCCTAAACCCTAAACCCTAAACCCTAAACCCTAAACCCTAAACCCTAAACCCTAGAAGAAGAAAAGAAAGGAGCAGCAACAAAAGCAGAAAAAGATTAGGGGGGCCCCCAGGGCCTCTAGGGGCCCCCCGTAACAGCAAAGAGAGAAATAAAACACAGTATATGTTTTATTTATAAAATATAATGTAAATACCAATATATTTATTTATTTAAATAGCAACAAATGCAAGCAGCAACAAGCTGAGTAGGGGGGCCCCCAGGGGGGCCCCCCAGGCAGGGGGCCCCCGATGCCCTGTGTGGGGCCCCCGGGGGCCCCCATGCAGCGGCTGGTGTTTGTTTGTGTTTATGTATTTGTTTATTTGTTGTTATTTTATTTTTTTATTATTTATATAATTAAATATATAAAATGCAGCAGAGTGGAGG
>NW_013573926.1:617-1157 GCF_000499745.2 Eimeria mitis | reverse complement strand
AAAAAAAAAAAAAAAAATATTATGAGTACAAATATCTCCTTTGGGGGGGCCCCCACCGCGGGGGCCCTTCAACTGGTCGAGGGGGCCCTCAGCAGCTACCTTGCGGGGGCCCTAGATAGCGAGCATCTGCTGCAGTGTATGTACACCGCAGCACCAGGCAGAAGAGCCTTTATGCAGCAATCTGCTGCTGCTGCTGCTGCTGCTGCTGCTGCAGCAGCAGCAACAAAAACAACAGCAGCAGCAGCAGCAGCAGAAGGTACAACGCATGCAACCAAGTCTCTTCCTTCTCAGCTCGCTTCCTTTGCTGCTTTGCTCCATAGGGCCCTGGGGGCCTCTGATACTGGGGGGGCCCCCATAGTGCAGTGCGCTGAGGAGGCTGTATATGTTGGTATATGTGGGGTGGAGTTTTGGCTGCAGCACGTGCAGCTGCTGCTGGCAGCAGATGCAGCAGCAGCAGCAACAGCAGCAGCAGCAGGCGGTGGTGGTGGTGGTGGTGGTGGTGGGGTTGCTGCTGCTGCTGCTGCTGCTGCTGCAGGAGAA
>NW_013573926.1:0-270 GCF_000499745.2 Eimeria mitis | reverse complement strand
GGGGGGGCCCCCCGGGGGCCCCCGGGTGGGGGGGGGGGCCCCCCTCAAGCAACTCAACAAAAAGGAGACAGGCAATAAGGAGGGTACTGCGCAAAGCAATAGAAGGCATCATGGGGGCCCCCGGGGAGGAGACAGAAGGGGGGGCCCCCGAGGAGCTCAGGGTACGCAGGGGCCCCTTGAGGGGGTGTTGTTGCTGCTTGCATGTATATATATATATATATATATATATATATATATATATATATATATATATATATATATATGTATGTA
>NW_013573925.1:1417-3715 GCF_000499745.2 Eimeria mitis | reverse complement strand
AGCAGCAGCAAAGACAGCTGAAGCCCCTAGAGAGACCCTTCTTCAGGGAGGTGCTGCCGCTGCTGTCGCAGCAGCTTGTTGCTGCTGCTCGTGCTGCAGGCATTGCTGTGCCGCTGGCGCATGCAGCCTATTTGCTGCTGACTCTCCCACCAGCAGCAGCAGCAGCAGGAACAGCAACAGCAGCAGCAGCAGGAGGAGAGAACGGGTTTGAGTTGTTTCGTTTTTCTTCTGCTGCAGCAAGAGCTCCTTCGCAGCAGGAAGCAGAAGCAGCAGTTGCTGCTGCTGTCTTGCTGCTGAAGGGGCAGCGCAGCAATGCTGCTGCTGCTGCTCTCGCGCTGCAGGTTAGCTTCGAGGCGCTGCTGCTAGACCTGGTTGCTGCTGCTGCGCTGCAGCAAACAAAACAAACCAAAAGAGTCGAGCGTGCTGCTGCCTTGGTACGACTGGGCCCCTGCTGCTGCTGCTGCTGCTGCTGTTGCTGCTGCTGCTGTTGTTACTGTTGCCACCAGCTACTGCTGTTGCTGCTGCTGCTGCTGTTGATACTTTTGGGCCGACCGTAGTGTTACCTTATAATGCAGTTACTGCTGCTGCTGCTCCTGCTGCTGCTGCTGCTGCTGCTGCTGCTGCAGGTGCTGCATGCAGACCACGGTAAGCTGAGGCGACCGGAGTTTGTGTGTCTGCTGCGGCGTAAGCTGTTGTCTTACTGTATTCTATCTCTGCCGATGGTTGCTGCTGTTGCTGTTACTGAAGACGCAGCAGCAGCAGCAGCAGCACGTGCCCCGCTGGACACTGCAGCAGCAGCAGCAGCTGCAGCAGCAGCAGCAGCAGCAGACGTGCAGCAGCTAGTAGAACAAGCTCTCGACTCTGTTCTCCCCATCACCCGTCTCCCCTGCATCTATGCTCTGCCGCTGCAGCTGCGGCAGCAGCACCTGAAGGAGCTGCGCTGCATCGTTCTTGCTGCTTTGCTGCTGCAGCAACGCCGAGCAGCAGCAGCAGCAGCAGCAGCAGCAGCAGCGGCAGCAGCAGCAGCAGAAAAGGCCCAGGGGGCCACAGCAACAAAAACAATAACACCAGAAACTGCTGCAACAGCAACAGCTGCTGCAGCAGCAACTGCTGCAGCAACAACTGCTGCAGCAGCAACAGCAGCGCCAAGGTCAACAGCAGCAAGATCCGCAGCAGCAGCGAGAGCAGAAGCAGCAGCAAAGGCAGCAGCAGCAGCAGCAGCAGCAGCAAAGAAGTTTGATTGGCTTGTACCACCCCAGAAGCTTGCTGCTGCTGTTGCTGCTGAGCAGCAGCAGCTGCTGCTGCAGCAGGCTGTTGCGGGGCAGGACGCGCTGCAGCGAATCCGTAACATATTCAGCATCAGCAAGCAGCAGAGAGAATCCATCGGTAAACCCTAAACCCTAAACCCTAAACCCTAAACCCTAATGTGGGGTGTAACTGGGGTTGATGCAGCAGCAGCTGAGAGCCTTTATATAGCTGCTGCTGCTGCTGTTGCTGTAGTTGCAGCTGCAGCAGCAAATTGCTGCTGATTCCTCTAATGTTGCCGTTGCTGCTGCTGCTGCTGCTGCTGCTGCTGCTTTTCTACTACTGCTGTTGCTGTTACTCCTGCTGCTGCTGCTGCTGTTGTTGCTGCTGCTGCTGCTGCTGCAGGAGTTGATGAGAATCTTGCTGCTGCTATCGCAGCAGAGAGTGTCTTTCAGGTGCAGCAGATTCGCTTTGTGCAGGCGCTGCTGGTGCAGCAGCAGCAGCGGCACGAAGCAGCAGCAGCAGCAGCAGACGCATGCATTGAGGAGCTTGCTGCTGTAGAGAGCTGCCTGCAGCAGCACAAGGGGGAGGCCCCCCCAGATGAGGTGTATAGGCACCTGGCTGCTGCTGGTGCTGCATACCTTGGGGTGTATAGGGAGCAGCAGGCGCTGCTGCAGCTTGCTGCTCTGCGTCTGCTGCTGCAGCAGCATGCAGCAGCACTCAGCTCACCAGACACCACAAAGCTCGATGCTGCTGCTNGCGTCTGCTGCTGCAGCAGCATGCAGCAGCACTCAGCTCACCAGACACCACAAAGCTCGATGCTGCTGCTCTCCGGCTGCGGAGGAGAACCAAGCCGCAGCCGCAAGACGAGCCTCTCCGCAGCAGCAGCAGCAGCAGCAGCAGCAGCAGCAGCGGGATACGTATACTCACTGCAGCAGAACTCGATCAGCAGCAGCCAGCTGAACTTGGGGGCTATTGCTTACAGACGCTGCTGCAGTACGGGGCACTTGTATCAGGAGACACGCATGCAGGTGCTGCTGCTGCTGCTGCTGC
>NW_013573925.1:0-1015 GCF_000499745.2 Eimeria mitis | reverse complement strand
GCTGCTGCAGCAGCATGCAGCAGCACTCAGCTCACCAGACACCACAAAGCTCGATGCTGCTGCTGCTGCTAATCCTGTTGTTGTTGTTGCTGCTGCTGGTCTTGCTGCTGCTGGTGTTGATGCTGCTGCTGGTGGTGTTTCCCTTTCTGCTCGTTCTGTTGCTGTTGTTCCTGCTGTCTCACTTGCTGCTGCTGCTGCTGCTGCTGCAGTTGGTGTGGCCTTGCTGCTGCTGCACCAGCAAACTGAAAAGGCGACAGCTATCGCCTGCTGCTGCTGCTGTTGCTGCTGCTGCTGTTGCTGCTGCTGCTGCTGCTGCTGCTGCTGCTGCAGGGGCGATTGAACTGAACGGAGAGATTTATCTCTTTAGCAGCCCGCGGCGGATCCGCGAGTTCTTAGAGCAGCAGCAGCAGCTGCAGCAGCAGCAGCCACAGCAGCAGCCAGCGGTGCTGCTGCAGCAGCAGCTTGCTGCTGCTGTCCAGAGGAACCCAGCACTCATATTTGCCCTAGGACTTGAGAAGCGATTCCCTGAGTATACACATGCTGCTGCTGCTGCTGCTGCTGCTCTTCTTGCTGCTGCTGCTGCTGCTCTTCTTGCTGCTGCTGCTGGTGCTGGTGCTGCTGCTGCTCACGCTGCTGTTATTTCTGCTGCCAGTTCTATCACTGGTGTTGTTGCTGCTGCCTTCGTTGGCGCTTGCGCTGTTGTTGCTGCTGCTGTTGTTTTTGTTGTTGTTGTTGCTGCTGTTGTTTGTGTTGTTGTTGCTGCTGCTGCTGCTGCTGCTGCTGCTGGGTTTCTGCTGCTGTAGTGAGTAGTTTGTGTGGCTATAGTGGGGGGTTTTGCTGCAGTTGCAGCTGTTTGTGGTGCTGCTGCTGCTGCTGTGGTTGTTGCTGTTGCTGCTGCTGCTGCTGCTGCTGCTGCTGCTGCAGGCCTGACCTCAAGGCTCTCTTAGTGTGGGCGTATCACCAGGAGCTGCATCAGCTGCTGCTTCGCCTCCAGCAGCAGCAGCAGCAGCAGCAG
>NW_013573924.1:3576-3985 GCF_000499745.2 Eimeria mitis | reverse complement strand
TATTTATTTGTTTGTTTTGTTTTGTTTTTTGTTTTTTGTTTTTTTCGTTTTTTGTTTTTTCTATTTATTCCACATTATGCTCCACCGGTTTGTTTCTTTTTTATTTATTTATTTTATTTATTTATTTTTATTTATTTTATTTTATTTATTTTTACTTATTTTATTTTATTTATTTTTTATTTATTTATTTATTTGTTTATTTTATTTTGCTTTTTGTTTTTTTTATTTAACTTATTTGTTCACGAATATGCTCCACCGGTCTGTTTCTTTTTTATTTTTTTATTTTTTATTTTATTTTTTATTTATTTTATTTTATTTATAAATAAAAACAAATATAAATAAATATATTTATTTATTTTTTTATGCAGATATTCGTGGTGATTGTTTTTTAAGTTTGGTCTTTGACGAC
>NW_013573924.1:1875-1979 GCF_000499745.2 Eimeria mitis | reverse complement strand
ACGACGCGGAACTAAGTAGACATAAATAAAAACAAATGCATCTATTTATTTATTTATTTTATTTTATTTATTTTATTTTATTTATTTTATTTTATTTATTTTTT
>NW_013573924.1:898-1143 GCF_000499745.2 Eimeria mitis | reverse complement strand
TTTTTTTTTTTTTTTTTTTTTTTTTTTTTTTTTTTTTTTTTTTTTTTTTTTTTTTTTTTTTAAAATAGAAAAATATAAAGAATTAATTAAACAGCCACCAGACGCAACAAACATATTTATTTATTTTATTTTATTTATTTATTTTATTTATTTATTTATTTTATTTATTTATTTTATTTATTTTATTTTTTTTTATATTCTGCTGCTGCAGATGGAGTGAAACGCAGGCAGCCATGCAGCTGCTG
>NW_013573924.1:606-798 GCF_000499745.2 Eimeria mitis | reverse complement strand
GGCCACCAAAACCGAAGGTAATTAAAAAAATAAAAAAAAAAAAAAAACAAAAATAAAATAAATAAAAATAAATAAAAAATAAATAAAAATAAATAAAAAATAAATAAAAATAAATAAAAAATAAATAAAGTAAAATGTATTTATAATGTTTAAATGTACTTAAATGTTTATATTATTATAAAATATTTATCC
>NW_013573924.1:0-302 GCF_000499745.2 Eimeria mitis | reverse complement strand
TTTTGTGTTTAGAGCAAAAAAAACCAAAATGTGAAAACTGCGGCAAAGAGGTGCGTATACACCTGAAAATTGTTGGGGTGTATAGGCAGCTCATTTTATAAAAAAAAACCAAAAAAAGTTTAATTTTTTGCGTATTTTATTGAAATAAAGGAAAATAATATATTATTTTAATTTATTTTTATTTATTTCATCTTATTTTCTCTTTTTTTTTTCTTTTTTTTATCTTTTTCTCGCAGGATATACCTCTAAAGAAATGCAGCCGCTGCGGTGCTTCCTTCTACTGTAGCGTTCAGTGCCAAAAG
>NW_013573923.1:2911-3718 GCF_000499745.2 Eimeria mitis | reverse complement strand
ATATATATATATTGAGTCGCACACAGAAACATCTATAAACCCTAGAAACGAGCAACAAAGTGCCTAGGGTTTAGGGTTTAGGGTTTACAATACTATATTAAATATAAATAATATTTATAAATATATTTATATATATTTATATATATATATATATATTTATATTCAGGGGGCTCTATATACGTGCCTGTATTGACGCTGGTGATGGGGTTTGAGGCTCACACAGAAACATCTATAAACCCTAGAAACGAGGAACAAAGGGCCTAGGGTTTAGGGTTTAGGGTTTACAAAAACTACACAATAAATAAATAATATATTTATTTATATTTGTATATATATTTATATTCAGGGGGCTCTATATACGTGCCTGTATTGACGCTGGTGATGGGGTTTGAGGCTCACACAGCGACGGCGATGAGTCCCTCTCTTATGTTGGGGGGCATTGCTGCAGGCAGTCTTATACTGCTGAGACAGAGACACCCACTCATAGATAAACCTCTCGTTGATCTAGACCTTGTATGCTTGCTGCTGCTGCTGCTGCTGCTGCTGCTGCTGCTGCTGCTGCTGCTGCTGGTGCTGGTGCTATTTGTTGTGTTGCTGATGGGGGTGGGGTTGTGGCGGTGGTTCTGGTGGGGGAGACACCCACTCATAGATAAACCTCTCGTTGATCTAGACCTAGTATGGTTGCTGCTGCTGCTGCTGCTGCTGCTGCTGCTGCTGCTGTTGTTGTTGTTGTTGCTGTTGTTTGTTGTGTTGCTGATGATGCGGGGTGGGGTTGTGGCGGTGGTTCTGCTGAGACAGAGACACCCA
>NW_013573923.1:1854-2257 GCF_000499745.2 Eimeria mitis | reverse complement strand
CTGCATCTGCATCTTCATCTGCTGCATCTTCATCTGCTGCATCTTCATCTCCTGCTGCTGCTGCTGCTGCTGCTGCTGCTGCTGCTGCTGTGTATATTTCAGGTTATATTTTTGGCTCCTGCGCAGCTGTTTGGTGTCTCGTTGGGGATGGTAGTGAACAGGTGTCTCCCCCCCTGGCTGTTGGTTGTTTTTCTTGTTTTTGTTTTGTCGGTGGCGGTGACGCAGACATGGAGACAGTATAAAAGACTCAGCAGACAGAGGAGACAGCAGCAGCAGCAGCAGCAGCAGCAGCAGCAGCTGCAGCAGCTGCAGCAGGAAGAGCAGCAGCAAATGCAGATGCTCTTCTCCTCCACTGTGTCACCCTCGTGCCGCTCCTCAGCTGTATCTCCAGCAGCAGATACAG
>NW_013573922.1:2966-3629 GCF_000499745.2 Eimeria mitis | reverse complement strand
GAAGCAAACAGCAGCCGCATGAATGAGGATACGGATGCTGGAGCTTTGTTTGCTTTGCCTTTTACTGAGCCGTGTAGCAGAGAGACAGACACCGAAGAAAACCCAGCAATAGAATATATTAAAAACTCTCTTCTCCCAACAATTCAACAGGCACGAACCACTACATAGCCGTTGCATGCAGCCAACCAAATATCACTCTGCATGCATGCATACTAGAGGGGGCGATGAAGGGGTAGAGTGTAGTTGTATCAGGGAGAGTTCAGTGCGTTTGTATTTACATTCTTCTTCATGTTATGTTTCAGGCTCTGACCGAGGTACTACTCTCTGCCGGCTCAAAACAAAAGCAACACGAGACCCAGGTTTTTATAGTTAATCTTACAATATATAGTTCACTGCATATCTACAAATAAAAATACGAGCACACGCTTATAAACGCAACGCTAGAGAATTTCAGCTATAGATAAAATCTGAGGCACAGAAAAACAAATATATTCTCCTTGCAGCCTCACCCACTGATACAGAGAAAGAAACTTCGGCACCACCAGTTACAAGGGTAGATATGTGGTGCTGCAAGTGCTTCTGTGGTGACGAGTAGCTGCATGCATAAGCCACTAAGCAATGAAGTAAATATAATATTTCCTTTACCATTATCCTCAATCGAAG
>NW_013573922.1:2048-2866 GCF_000499745.2 Eimeria mitis | reverse complement strand
AGGCACAGAAAAACAAATATATTCTCCTTGCAGCCTCACCCACTGATACAGAGAAAGAAACTTCGGCACCGCCACCTACAAGGGTAGATATGTCGAGCTGCAAGAGCTTCTGGGGTGACGAGTAGCTGCATGCATAAGCCACTAAGCAATGAAGTAAATATAATATTTCCTTTACCTTTATCCTCAACCGAAGTTTTTTTTTTTTTGTTTGTATTTTTTTTGTTTTTATATATAGTTGTTGTTCGTGGCGTACGAGGACGGATCGCTGCAGGATTCGTTGTGTGCTCTCCAGAAGGCTAGACAAGATTGCCTAGAGAAGAACGAGAGCGCAATGAAGGGCCTGCATGCAGGCGTTGCAGCTGTATGCAGAGTTTGTGTAGCTCCTCAGCACCTCTGCGAGTGTAGTATACGTGGCTATGCTTACAGCAATACACAGTAGCACAGTAGAGACGAATCTATAGATTCCCTAGCTGCGTATACAGCCTCTTAGCCCGTGTATTCATGAAGAGTAAGGATGTTGCATGCACGTGACAGCAGCTAGATAGATCTGTGGATGGAGAGGCAAACACACAAAGGCTTGATCGGCTTCTGTGCAGGGTACTCAGCATAAAGCACCTGGAGGGTTTAATCCCCTTCTGGCTCTGGCGGAGATACTGCGTAAGATGGCAGAAAAGAAGGCTGAGGCAGCAACAGCTGCTGCTGCAGCTGCTGCTGCAGCTGCTGCTGCAGCGACGGAGCCCTGTCAACCTGAAGAGGAGACAGAAACCACCAAGGAGTAGAGAAAAAAATATCTCCGCAAGTATTCCTGCGTTCTATGA
>NW_013573922.1:1225-1948 GCF_000499745.2 Eimeria mitis | reverse complement strand
TATATATATATATATATATATATATATATATATATATATATATATATATATATATATATATATACCCAGCTGCGTATACAGCCTCTTAGCCCGTGTATTCATGAAGAGTAAGGATGCTGCATGCAGGCGACAGCAGCTAGATAGATCTGTGGGTGGAGAAGCAAACACACAAAGGCTTGATCGGCTTCTGTGCAGGGTATTCAGCAAAAAGCACCGGGAGGGTTTAATCCCCTTCTGGCTCTGGCGGAGATACTGCGTAAGATGGCAGAAAAGAAGGCTGAGGCGGCAACAGCTGCAGCTGCAGCTGCAGCTGCTGCTGCAGCTGCTGCTGCAGCGACGGAGCCCTGTCAACCTGAAGAGGAGACAGAAGCCACCAAGGAGTAGAGAAAAAAATATCTGAGCAAGTATTTCTGCGTTCTATGGAAACTGCTTATCTGCTTCTTTCTGCGGGGTGTATATACTTGCGGTTGCTGCTGCTGCTGACACAAAAACAGCTGCATCACAGCAGTGTGATAAATTTAAATTTGTAGATACATGCAGAGAAAGTAAGCATAAATACTCTATATCAATCTCTGCGTTTTTTTTTTCTTCTCCCATGAAGAAGTAATCATTCTTTTTTTTTTTTTTTAATATAAATTTATTTATGTTCTGAGTTGAGGCCAATTCAGAACATCCTTGAAAATAAATTTTGTTGTGAGGGGATCGCTGAGTGTACCGAATTCG
>NW_013573922.1:603-930 GCF_000499745.2 Eimeria mitis | reverse complement strand
TTGTTGTTACGCCTCTCTACTGAGCCAGCTGATGCTGTATGAAGCTATTGTCTTAGCCATCGTTGCTAGCCTGGGTTTGTCTCTCTTGCATGCACTATCACCTGCGGGCAGCTAGCACGGGTCACCTAGACTTCAATGGCGTGGAGAGTATACACCCACACACACCTGCACCAGCAGCTGAGCGTCGAGCCAGCTAAAACATTCTCCCGCGTGTGCTAGTAGTCTTAGCTTGTACCCTTTTTTTTCCTGAGATAATGTATTTAAATTATTATTGATTTTTTTTCTGTATTTTTATTGGCTGTAGATATCGTTACGAAGCTTCACTCT
>NW_013573922.1:0-468 GCF_000499745.2 Eimeria mitis | reverse complement strand
CGCACACACACACACACACACACACACACACGCCTTGGTGGCTCCTGCTCCGCTTGACAACGGAGTGCTGCAGCATATGCAGCAATCTCTTGTGGTACCAGATGAAGCGCAGCAGCGTGGGGGGATGAGCCCCCCAGCATCCTTCACTCAGAATATGTGTGCAGGCTGCAGGCTGCAGTATCGTGGATAGGCCCGCTAACCCAAGAAAAAATATTTTATATACAGCTCCATATAAAGAGTCTAGATATTTCTCCTTAGTAACGATATCTATAGAAAATAAAAATATAAAAAAAAAATTAATAGTAATTTAGATAAATTATCTCAGAAAAAAATATTATATTAAAGTACCAACGGGGTGCCATGATCTATACAAAGAGCCCGCATCTTTCTCCTCTGCAGCGATCCCTACAGGCAGGTGTCTATATATATATGTATATATCTATATATATATATATATATATATATATA
>NW_013573921.1:325-1602 GCF_000499745.2 Eimeria mitis | reverse complement strand
AGAGAGAAGAAGAGACATACACACATGGAGACAGCCGTGGCCTGGCTCTCCTGCTTCTGCTGCTGCTGCTCCTGCTGCTGCTGCAGCAGCAGCAGGATCACCAGCAGCAGCAACACCAGCAGCAGCAACAACAGCAGCAGAAATAAACCACGATGACGATGATGATAGAAGGAGACACATAGAAGGAGACACGTACATGAGCAGCAACTCTTTCCCATCTGCAGCAGCAGCAGCAGCTCTTCCCCCCGCCGCCGCAGCAGCAGCAGCAGCAGCAGCAGCAGCAGCAGCAATAACCCCTCCAGGTGCAGCAGCAGGAGAGGGAGNGCAGCAGCAGCAGCAGCAGCAGCAGCAGCAGCAGCAATAACCCCTCCAGGTGCAGCAGCAGGAGAGGGAGGAGGAGACAGAGGTTTATGTTGTGGTTTGTCTATGTATGGTTCTTCTTCTCTATCGCATAGAAGCAGAAGATATACAGTGATAGAGATAAGAGGCAGCAGCTGCAGCAGGAGAGCTGTACATACACCCGAGCTGCTGCGGCTTGTACACCTACATAACCCCACAGGTGTCTCCTCGGAGACACTTGCTGGGGCCCTCAAGCTGCGGGACCTGCGCCAGGTGGTGTCTCCTTTTGGTGGGGTTTATAGTATAGAGGTGAGACGTAACTGTATATTAATTAATTTATTTAATATACGTTGTATTCTTCTTTATAAGAGGATATTTCTCTTACCTGTCCCCTTGCTGCAGCAGCTGCAGCTGCAGCAGCAGCACCAGCAGCACCAGCAGCAGCAGCAGCAGCAGCAGCAGCAGTACAAAACCCTATATTACTCTCACTCAAGTAAACAACTAAACCATCAGGGTTTATATGGATTCTCTCTCTATAACCACAAACACCAACATAAACCCTTATCCGCTCTGCACTCCTCTCATCTCTCTGATGTACCCAATCTAGATGAAGTAAGCGAGGGTTTAGGGTTTAGGGTTTAGGGTTTAGGGGTTAGGGTTTAGGGTTTGGGGGGTGGGGGGTGGGTGTGCATGGGGGTGAGGGGCGGGGGGATGGGCGGTGGTGGTTTAGGGTTTAGGGTTTAGGGTTTAGAGTTTTTGTATGTTGGATTGGGGTGTTATGAATATTTTGTTCATCGATCTAGGGTTTAGGGTTTAGGGTTTAGGGTTTAGGGTTTAGGGTTTGTGTGTATAGGAGGGTGGTCGTGTGTGTATCGTTCCCCCCAGCATAAAATTAGGGTTTAGGGTTTAGGGTTTAGGGTTTGTGTGTGTAGGAGGGG
>NW_013573921.1:0-254 GCF_000499745.2 Eimeria mitis | reverse complement strand
GTTTAGGGTTTAGGGTTTAGGGTTTAGGGTTTGTGTGTATAGGAGGGGGGTCGTTTGTATGTTGATGGTCTAGACCACTACGAACCACTGGTCACCACGCTGCTGCACCTGGAGGAAGCAAAGAGAACGGGGCCGCCAGAGTTTGCTGCTCTAGAAGCCTTGCTTGTCCATGTAAGCTGTCTCTAAACTGCAGCAGCAGCAGCAGCAGCAGCAGCAGCAGCAGCAGCAGCAGCAGCAGCAGCAGCAGCAGCAGC
>NW_013573920.1:1248-2928 GCF_000499745.2 Eimeria mitis | reverse complement strand
TATATATATATATATATATATATATATATATATATATATATATATATATATATGTGTGTGTGTGTGTATTTGTATAGAAAGATAATAGAAAGGGTATATAGTTTAGAGTTTAAGGTTTAGGGTTTAGGGTTTAGGGTTTATGGATTAGGGTTTAGGGTTTATGGATTAGGGTTTAGGGTTTAGGGTTTAGGTACCGTGTGGTTGTTCTCCTTCTTTCTCTGCTTCTTCTTCTGCTGCCGTTTGCATGCATTTCTTTATCTTTATATATTCTTCTCTCTTTGTTAGTACGTCGCGCACCTGTACATACACCCCAAAAAATAAATAAAATAAATTAAAATAAATAAAAATAAAAATAAATAAAAAGAAAAAGAAAAGGAGAAGGAAAAGGAAAAAGAAGAATAAATAAAAAGAAAAAAAAAGAAAAAGAAAAAGAAATGAAACACGTTCGCTCTTTTCTTCTATCTTCTTCTACTCACAAAGAAACAACACCTTTATATACACCCCACACACACTCATGCATGCATGCATGCATGCATGTGTCTATACACCCCACACACACTCATGCATGCATGCATGCATGCATGTGCCTATACACCCCACGCACACACACGCATGCATGCACGCATGCATGCATGCATGTGTCTATACACCCCACACACACACACACACGCATGCATGCATGCACGCATGCATGCATGCATGCATGCATGCATGCATGCATGCGTGTGTATGTACGTACGGGAATTCCTTTGTTTAGAATGTGTAGGATATCTCTATCTACAGCGGCGAGCTCTTCTTTATATTTTGTTGGTGGTGGTGGTGGGGTTGTTGTTGCTGCTGCTGCTGCTGCTGCTGCTGCTGTTCCTGCTGCTGCTGCTGCTGCTGTTCCTGCTGCTGCAGCAGAGCTTCGTTTGCTTCTTGCTGCTGCTGCTGCAGCAGCAGCAGCAGCAGCACGACGGGGGCGGGGGGCCCCCCCTTTATTATTATTTTTTATGTTTGGGGATGGTGTTTTGTCTGTTTCTGTGTTTTTATTTTTTATATTTTTTTCTTTTTTTTTATTTTCTTTTTCTTCTTTTTTTCTTTCTTGTTCTTCTTCTTCTTTTCTTTCTTTTTCTTCTTCTTTTCTTTCTTCTTCTTCTTTTCTTTCTATTTCTTTTATTTCTTTTTCTTTTTCTCGTATTTCTTCTTCTTCTCTCATCTCTATTTCTTTTTCTCTCCTTTCTTCTTCTTCTTTTTCTTTTCTTTCTTTTTCTTTTTCTTCTCTTTCTTCTTTTTCTTTTCTTTCTTCTTCTTTTTCTTTTCTTTCTTCTTCTCTTTCTTCTTTTTCTTTTTCTCGTATTTCTTCCTCTTCCCTCATCTCTATTTCTTTTTCTTTTCTTTCTTCTTCTTTTTCTTTTCTTTCTATTTCTCTTATTTCCTCCTCTTCTTTCATTTCTATTTCTATTTCTTTTCTTTCTTCTTCTTTTTCCTTTTCTCTCCTTTCTTTTTCTTTTGTTACTTCTTCTTTTTCTATTTCTTTTATTTCTTCTTCTTCTCTCATTTCTATTTCTATTTCTTTTTCTTTTCTTTCTTCTTCTTTTTCTTTTTGTTTTTCTATTTCTTTTATTTCTTTTTCTTTTTCTTTTTCATTTTCTTTTTCTTTAATTTCTTCTTCTTCTGCTCCTGGCGACAACAAAGAAA
>NW_013573920.1:493-1189 GCF_000499745.2 Eimeria mitis | reverse complement strand
CCCCCAGGGGCCCCCCAGCCCCTGGAGAGACACGGGGGCCCCCCAGGGCCCCCCGGGGCCCCCCAGACCCTGGGGAGACGAGGGGGGCCCCCGGGGGCCCCTGGGGGCCCCCAGACCCTGGGGAGATGAGGGGGGCCCCCGGGGGCCCCTGGGGGCCCCCAGGACCTGGGGGGATGAGGGGGGCCCCCTGTGTTTGTGTTTGTGTGTTTGCTAGTTTGGGGTCGTTCTCAGAAGAGACAGAAAAGGGAGAGGGGGGGGGAGATGTAATATTTTTTGTGCGAGAAGAAGAAGAAGGAGAGAGAGAAGAGGGGGGGGGTTTCATTGTTATAAAAAGAAAAAAGAGAGAGAAGAGAGAGAGAAGAGAGAGAGAAGAGAGAGAGAAGAGAGAGAGAAGAGAGAGAGAAGGGAGAGAGAGAGAGAGAAAGAGAGAAAAAAGAGAGAAAGAGAGAAAGAGGAGAAAGGAGAGAAGATAAGAAAAGAAGAAAAACAGAAGAAACAAAGAAACAAAGAAACAGAGAAAGAGAAATAAAAAGAAAGAAAGAAGAGAGAGAAGAGAGAGAAGAGAGAGAGAGAAGAAGAGAGAGAAAAAGAAAAAGAAAGAAAGGGGTTGGTTTGTTGGTGTGTTGTTGCTATAGAGTAAGAGAAAAGAAGGAGACAAAAGAGAGAAAAAAAGAAAAAAAAAAGAAACAAACAAAC
>NW_013573920.1:290-441 GCF_000499745.2 Eimeria mitis | reverse complement strand
AAAAAAAAAAAAAAAAAAAAAAAAAAAAAAAAAAAAAAAAAAAAAAAAAAAAAAAGAGAAAGAGAGAGAGAAAAAGGAGAGACAGAAAGAGACAAATTGATACAGGATATTTATATAAAGATAAAGACAATAGGGCGCATATATGCACGCA
>NW_013573920.1:0-237 GCF_000499745.2 Eimeria mitis | reverse complement strand
TTTTTTTTTTTTTTTTTTTTTTTTTTTTTTTTTTTTTTTTTTTTTTTTTATTTATATTAATTTATTTATTTAATTTATTTAATTTATTTTTTTTTATTTTTTTCATTTTGTTTTATTTAATATAAAACGCAGCAACACCACACACAATACACCCCGCTGCATGCAGCAGCCCGCACAGCCCCCCCTGTTGTTATATATATATATACATATATATATATATATATATATATATATATA
>NW_013573919.1:2827-3541 GCF_000499745.2 Eimeria mitis | reverse complement strand
AAGAAAGAAACAGATGCAGTCAGTATGCTGCACTATACTGCTGCGAGGAAACAACCCCACATACAAAGGTAAAACGACTCACTATACCGAGCCACTACAACTATAAGCGTAGACAAACTTGAACAGTTTGATGATATATTAAAAAAACCCGAAACGTAAAAAAATTTTAAACACTATTTATTTAGTGCTTTCTGTAGCCAACCTGCACGCGCTAGAATTACATTAAACCCCTTCATATACTCGGCACCACACACCTGAAACAAATAAAGGAAATACAACAAGTTTCATGTTTCTCTCTTCTCGCTTCATGCCACTACAAACCACAGCTTTGTGGAAATTCATAGAATGCGGGCTGCGGTGGCTCTGTAGCTTCTGAAATTCATGTTCAATATTTTGGTTTTTTTTGCAGCTTTCTCGGCCTTCATAAGTGCGACGAGGGAAGCAAGGTGAAAATACACCGAAACCAAGTTGTACATGAACACTACACACCGAAATATACGAAAAAAAAAAGAGAAACAAATTCTCTTGAGCTCTTTCAACTCGTGACACGCAACAAATATTCAGCTTTCTTTTTGCATCACCGGCTGCTGTGGCTACTGTATTTGTATCTGCCTTCTGCGTCATAAATCAATCCAATCAATACGAAGCATAAGAAGAACATGATAAATAAAATAAAAACGAATTTATTCTTTTTATTTAAACTATTGTATTCAC
>NW_013573919.1:1447-2549 GCF_000499745.2 Eimeria mitis | reverse complement strand
CTCCTTTTACGCGGATAAAACGCCGTAAAATACATTTTGTCGATTAGAAGAACCTCTTTAAAGAAAAAACGTTCATGAAAAAAACCCAAACACATGCAGACGATCTGCCTGCCTCCCCGGAGCCACTCAATACATACAGCAGCACAACGCAACTCGCTGCAACTCTTTCATCTACAGCCTTCTTCACCGCATCTCCGCAGTTCAAGTTCAGCGGCTCTTCGCCTCAAACCCCCCTTTCTATTGCGGGTACTGCTGCACCTCTATCCTGCTGCTCCTGGGTCGCAGCAGCAGTAGTTGAAGGCGCCTGCAGCAGCAACGCACGCTGTTCTCGCGCGTCACAGCCGACAACCAGCTGTACATACACCTGAACACTTCTCCCAGCCCGCCAGAGGCAGGACGCACACTATCGGCCCCGCTGCACGGCCCCAAACCCTAAACCCTAAACCCTAAAACCTGGTCGCCGAGTACCGGTGCCACAGCTACAAGCTCCGCTGCAACTGCCTCCAGCTGCAGCACCGCTTCACCGCTACTCAGTATCCAGTTGCCTGTATCTTCAGCAGCTCTTCTCCTCAGGCTAGCGCACTAGCAGCAGTAGCTAGGGGCCTGCTGGGGTATGGGGCCCCCCTGCTGCAGCAGCTCAGCGCCTAGGGGCCTTAAGCGGGTATATCAACGGTTCTTGAGCTGCATTACCGGGGGCCCCTGTTCAGCAGCAGCAGGTGGAGGGGCCCCGTGGGCCCTCTAAAGGGGGCCCCCAGTTTACCTAGGTGCCTTCACAGGGGGGAATGACGGAGCCGCCGGAGGGCCCCCAACACTCTGCTGCTTCTTCCTCTATCACAACCCGGGGCCCACCCAACCCGCAAATGCAAACAGAAGAACTCAACAGACAAAAGAAAAACACACAAACCAAAGAAACACCACCAGGGCCCCCAGGGGCCTCTCCAGGGTCACCAGCGCAACAGGAGGGGCCCCTAGGGGCCCCTTCAGGCTCCTCAGGGGCCGCTGCAGGGTCGTCAGGGGCCTCTGCAGGGCCCCCAGGGGCCCCTGCAGGGTCTCCAGGGGCCCCTGGGGGGCCCCCAGGGGCCCCTGTCGCAGGGGCTTCTGA
>NW_013573919.1:338-1347 GCF_000499745.2 Eimeria mitis | reverse complement strand
AGCTAGGGGCCTGCTGGGGTATGGGGCCCCCCTGCTGCAGCAGCTCAGCGCCTAGGGGCCTTAAGCGGGTGTATCAACGGTTCTTGAGCTGCATTACCGGGGGCCCCTGTTCAGCAGCAGCAGGTGGAGGGGCCCCGTGGGCCCTCTAAAGGGGGCCCCCAGTTTACCTAGGTGCCTTCACAGGGGGGAATGACGGAGCCGCCGGAGGGCCCCCAACACTCTGCTGCTTCTTCCTCTATCACAGCCCGGGGCCCACCCAACCCGCAAATGCAAACAGAAGAACTCAACAGACAAAAGAAAAACACACAAACCAAAGAAACACCACCAGGGCCCCCAGGGGCCTCTCCAGGGTCACCAGCGCAACAGGAGGGGCCCCTAGGGGCCCCTTCAGGCTCCTCAGGGGCCGCAGCAGGGTCTTCAGGGGCCTCTGCAGGGCCCCCGGGGGCCCCTGCAGGGTCTCCAGGGGCCCCGGGGGGGCCCCCCGGGGCCCCTGTCGCAGGGGCTTCTGCAGGGGCCCCTGCAGCGCCGGTGGGGGCCCCCCCAGCGCCTGCTGCTCATACAGAAGAAAGCAAACGGCTTACAGGGGGCCACCAGCAGGAGGCGTGGATGTCACCTGAGGAGTCCTGGGCGCAGCAGCGGCTGCCGTCTACGCCAGGGGTTGCTGCTGCTGCTGCTGCTGCTGCTGCAGGCACTGCAGCAGCAGAAGCAGCAGAAACAGGAGAAGCAGCAGCAGGAGCAGCAAAACGCACTGTACCCGAGGGTGCAGGAGCAGCAGCAGCAGCAGCAGCGGGGGAAACAGCATCAGCATCATCAGCAGCAGCAGCAGCAGCATCGGCATCAGCAGCAGCAGCAGCAGCATCATCATCAGCATCAGCATCAGCAGCAGCAGCAGCAGCAGCAAAGGATGCTGCAGCAGCTGCTGCTGATGCTGAAGCAGCAGAAGCAGCAGAGGAGGGTTTTAGTTATGTCTTTATATTTACTAACCCCACAAGTGGAGGCAACAAAGCAG
>NW_013573919.1:0-303 GCF_000499745.2 Eimeria mitis | reverse complement strand
TTTTTTTTTTTTTTTTTTTTTTTTTTTTTTTTTTTTTTTTTTTTTTTTTCCTCTGTCTCTCTTTTTATATATATTTCTCTCCTCTCTTTTTGTCTCTCTTTGTCTCTGCTTCTGTGTTTCGGTGTTTGTTTGTGTGTTTTTGTTTGTTTACTATTTATATTATTTATATACCTTCTCTATATTCTCTTTTTTCTAATTTTCTTTTTTTTTTTATTTTTCTATACTTATGTATATTTTTCTTTTTATTTATTTTTTTTTTTTTTGTATTTATCTCATCTTTTTCTTTTTCCTCTTTTTTTAATT
>NW_013573918.1:15775-18684 GCF_000499745.2 Eimeria mitis | reverse complement strand
TGCTGCTGCTGCGGCAGCAGCAGGTCGTCCCAGCGAGCAGCAAGAGCAGCCCACGCGCTGCCAGCACCAAGACAAACGCGAGCATCTGCTGCTGCTGCACCTGCTGCAGCAGGCCATAGAGGGTTTGGGGTGTATGTACACCCCAGGATGTCTACGCCCCCCAAAGGAAACAGCGACGGCTCCTCCTCAGCAGCAACAGAATCAGAAGCACCAAGCAAACACATACACACACCTGCAGCAGCAGCACCACCTGCTGCTGCTGCTGCTGCTGCTGCTGTTTTGGTTTGTTGGTGGAGATGGGCGCGGTAGGGCCTAACGAGGGTGCAGCAGACGTTTGTGTCTGCTGCTGGTATGTGCAGCACAGCAGCAGCAGCAGCATCAGGTGCTGCTTGTTCCTCTTGCTGCTGCAGCTGCAGCAGTCTCTGCTGCTTCAGTGGGCCTAACCGCCTTGTGGGGTGTACAGGCAGCCAGACGTTTGCTGCTGCTGCTGCTGCTGCTGCAGCAACAGCAGCAGACTCCGACATGAGACAGCCACACAGACGAAACAGCAGCTGCTGATCCAGCAGCAGAAAACGCAGGAAGCGACCCAAACCAAACCCAAAGCCTGCTCTTAGCGTCGCTACCTGCTGCTGCTGCTGCTGCTGCTGCTGCTGTTGCTGCTGCTGTTGCTGCTGCTGCTGCGGCTGCTGCTGCTGACGCAAGAGGGGAGACAAGAGCTGCCGGAAAGCAGCAAATGCCCCCGACTCTGCGTCGAGCTTTTTTGGTTTTGTTGTTGCAGCAGCAGCAGCAGCAGCAGCTGCTGCTGCTGCTGCTGCTGCTGCTGTTGAGGGGTCGTTGGGGAGACAGCAGAAAGCTCTTGCTGCTAGCAGCAGCTGCGCCAGTGTACGTACAGCCAAGGCCCTCTGTGCTGCTGCTGCGCTGTGAGCCAGCAGCAGCAGCTCCTCAGGTGTATAGCCAGCTGCTTCGGGCTGCTTGCCGTGGTGATGAAGGCCTTTATAGTATGCAAGATGGTTTGCTGCTGCTGCTGCTGCTGCTTCTGCTGCTGTTGCTGCTGCTGCTGCACCGGATGCCGTTAGCCAAGACCCCACACCAGCTTCCTCCGCTGCAGCAGCAGCAGCAGCAGTAATCATCTCCACTCCTGCTGCTGCTGCTGCTGCTGCTGGACCATTGGTTCGCTCCCTGTCTTGCTGCAGCAGCAGCTGCTGCCAAAAGGAGACAACTGCAGCAGCTGCTGCTTGCAGCCCCCAGCTGTCTGTGCGGAGACGCCCATTGAAATCGAAGCGCAGCGCAGCTAGCTGCTGCTGCTGCTGCTGCTGCTGCTGCNGCTGCTGCTGCTGCTGCTGCTGCTGCTGCACTAGTGGGAAACCTGCTGCAGCCGCAAATTGCTGCTGCTGCTGCTCCTCCTGCTGCTGCTGCTGCTGCAGAGCAGCAGCAGCAGCAGCAGCAGCAGGATCCTCCGCAGGCAGCGGGTCGGTCCACTGCAGCTTTGCTGCTTCACGCGAATCAAAGATAAACGCGGGGCATGCAGCTCCATCTGCTGCTGCTGCTGCTGTTGCTGCTGCTGCTGCTCTTGAGTCTGCTGCTGCTGCTGCTGCTCCAGTCCGCTGCAGCGTAATTTGGTATCGCAAGAAGGTATTTTCTTCGTCAGCAACAGAAGGATCTTGCTGCTGCTGTTTCTGCTGCTGCTGTTGCTGCTGCTGCTGTTGCTGCTGCTGCTGCTGCTGCTGTGCGTTTGTCCCGTTCCCGACGGCTGCAGACTTCTGCTGCTGCTGCTGCTGCTGCTGCTGCTGCTGCTGCAGCTGCTGCTGCAGCCTCTCTTCTGCGCGGCGTTGTAAGAAGGCGAATTTGTGGGGGCCTATTTTATCTTTGAGCTGCTGCAGCGCCTGCTGCACCTCAGCAGCATCAATACCCAGTTGTCTTGCTGCTTCTGCTGCTTCTGCTGCTACTTTTGCTCCTACTGCTGCTGCTGCTGATGCTGCTGCTGCATCTCCTGCTCCTGCTGCTGTTGCTGCTCGGGTAGACTCAGACTGCTGCTGCTCCTGCTGCTGCTGCTGCTGCTGCTGCTGCAGCAGACTGCGATGAACAGCCTTTGGGAAAGGAGGATGCGGCTTACCTGCAGCAAGTGTGCTGACTCTGCTGCTGCTGCTGCTGCTGCTGCTGCTGCTGCTGCTGCGCTCGATGATGTCTCCTATCATGGGGTGCGGCTGCGGCTCCTCTTCCTCCCTCTGGGTGATCTGCGTGAACTCCCCAGAAGCAAACATGCTGCTGCTGCTGCTGCTGCTGCTGCTGCTGTTGCTGCTGCTGCTGCTGCTGCTGTTGCTGCCTTCAAATGTCACTTCGTCTTTGTCAACATCCCAGTAGAACCTCTGACCCATCAGTCTTCTGCCGCTGCTGCTGCTGCTGCTGCTGTTGCTGCTGCTGCTGCTGCTGCTGCTGCTGCTGCTGCTCGCTATGTCTCCAAGGATTCCCCCAGCAGCAGCAGCAGGAGGGCCCATCACTGAACTCGCTGTGTATACCCTGGGCTTCCGCTGCTGCTGCTGCTGTTGCTGCTGCTGCTGCTGCTGCTGCTGAGCCACCCGTCCTGCTGCAGACGCTGCTGCTGCTGCTGCAGCATCTGCTGCAGCAGGTACTCTGCTGCGCTGCTCCATTTTGACTTCTGTTCGTAGGCGGCCTCCTGCTGCTGCTGCTGCTGCTGCTGCTGCTGCTGATGCTGCCGGTGCTGTTGCTTCTGCTGCAGCTGCTGTTGCCGCTGCTTCTGCCGCAGCCAATGTCTTCTATTTATGCTTTATAATAAAGAAGGAGACAAAAGGAAAAACTCAGAGGGGCAGCGCAGCCTCTGCTGCGTTGGGCTGTATCGAGACACTGCAGCAGCAGCAGCAGCAGCAGCAGCAGTAGTTGCTGCAGCAGTA
>NW_013573918.1:15394-15517 GCF_000499745.2 Eimeria mitis | reverse complement strand
GCTGCAGCAGGTACTCTGCTGCGCTGCTCCATTTTGACTTCTGTTCGTAGGCGGCCTCCTGCTGCTGCTGTACGATGCCAGTACCTCTTTCTCTGCGTTAAAAAATGTTTTTGCTGAAAATTT
>NW_013573918.1:14774-15136 GCF_000499745.2 Eimeria mitis | reverse complement strand
CCAGCAGCAGCAGCAGCAGCAGCAGCAGCAGCAGCAGCAGCAGCAGCAGCAGCAGCGGCAGCAGCAGCAGAGTACGGTCCAGGGTCTCAGGGTCTCCATCGGGGCCCCCCCATGGGGGCCCCCAAACATTATTATATTGTTAAGAATAACTAAACAAAAATTGTTACTTTATTTTTATTTTTATTTTTATTTATTTTTTTATTTTTATTTTTTTATTTGTTTTTATATAATACGAATCATAGTGGAGTTGCTTGCAAAGAAGACGAAAGTATGAGCTGCCTATACACCTGAATATAACAGCAGCTTTCTATTCATAGATCGCTCTGCTGCAGCCACCAGGTGTATGTACACCTCGTTAACAA
>NW_013573918.1:14295-14607 GCF_000499745.2 Eimeria mitis | reverse complement strand
ATATATATATATATATACACCCCAGCTATGTTCCGCATCTGCACATACACCTCGTTCATAGACAGCCCGTTATACACCTCGCTAACAGCCACCGGGTGTATGTACACCCCATCAGCAGCCACCAGGTGTATATACATACACCCCACCAACAGCCACCAGGTGTATATACATACACCCCATCAACAGCCACCAGGTGTATGTACACCTCGCTAACAACCACCGGGTGTATGTACACCTCGCGGTTAGCATAGAGGAGATGAGCGTACACCTGGTGGACCTCTGCGTGTAGCTTAAGGTCTTTTCTTTAGTAGA
>NW_013573918.1:13884-14257 GCF_000499745.2 Eimeria mitis | reverse complement strand
TATATATATATATATATATATATATATATATATATATATATATATATATATATATATATATATATATCGGCTAGTGTTAGGGCTGGTTTTTTTTTGTCTGCAGTCCTCTCAGCAGCAACGAGACGAAGAAGGAACAGCAAGTGCTGTCTCCTTTCTGTTTTGTCTCCTTTCTGTTTTGTCTCCTTTCTGTTTTGTCTCCTTTCTGTTTTGTCTCCTTTCTGTTTTGTTTCCTTTCTGTTTTGTCTCCTTTCTCTGTTGTCTCCTTTCTCTTTTGTGTCATTTCTCTGTTGTCTCCCCTTTACGCTGTTTCCTCTCTTTACTGTCTCCGATTTGTCTTGTCTCCTCTATCTTTTGTCTCCTTTCTACTGTCTAC
>NW_013573918.1:12214-12682 GCF_000499745.2 Eimeria mitis | reverse complement strand
ATTCACCCACAGCCAACGCCGGCAAATAAAGTCTTAACGGTGCAGCAGCAACAGCTGCAGCAGCAACAGCTGCAGCAGCAACTGCAGCTGCAACAGGTGTAGCAGCTGCAGCAGCATGAACTGCAGCAGCACACGCTGCAGCAACCCCAGCTGCAGCAGCAACAGCAGCAGCAACAGCTGTAGCAGCTGCAGCAGCATGAACTGCAGCAGCACACGCTGCAGCAACCCCAGCTGCAGCAGCAACAGCAGCAGCAACAGCTGTAGCAGCTGCAGCAGCATGAACTGCAGCAGCACACGCTGCAGCAACCCAAGCTGCAGCAGCAGAGCAGCTACGCCGCTGAGGAGACATTTGAGGCTCTGCTGCTCCGTCTCCATCTCCCGCTGTAGGCTTGTCCGACTTTGCTGCTGCTGCTGCTGCTGTTGCTGCTGCTGTTGCTGTTCCTGCTGCTGCTGCTTGAGCTCCTGCAT
>NW_013573918.1:11893-12114 GCF_000499745.2 Eimeria mitis | reverse complement strand
TCTCCATCTCCCGCTGTAGGCTTGTCCGACTTTGCTGCTGCTGCTGCTGCTGTTGCTGCTGCTGTTGCTGCTGCTGGTTGTTTCGCCTCCGCAGCTGCTGCTGCTGCTGCTTGAGCTTCTGCACTCCCCTAGAAGGGGGGTGGAGGCCTCCTGCTTCAGCAGCTGCAGCAGTTGCTGCGCTGCTCTGCTGCTGGGTTCCTTTCCTGTTGCTGCTGCTGCTT
>NW_013573918.1:9052-10845 GCF_000499745.2 Eimeria mitis | reverse complement strand
CAACGAAACAAGCAGGGTAAGCAGCAGCGAAGCAAGCAGCAGCAGCAACAGCAGCAGCAGCAGCAGCAGCAGCAGCAGCAGCAGCAGCTCCCACCTGAACGCGCGATTCGGTTGTAGAGGAGGAGACAGCTTCGTAGGCTTCTCGTGCAGCAGTCCACACCTCAAAGGAGACACCCACATCACCAGCAGCAACAGCAGCAGCAGCAGCAGCTGCTGCTGCTGCTGCACTTGCTGCTGGTGCTGCCGGTGCTGCTGCTGCTGCTGCTGCTGCTGCAGCTGCAGCAGCTGTCTCCTCTGCCTCGAGGAGCCGCCGCACGCGGGGACTCCACGCGCGAAGGACCGCAGCAGCTAATGCAGCCTGATACAGCTGCAACAGCAACAGCAGCAGCAACTGCAGCAACAGCAAGTGCAGCAGCAGTAGAAAGTGCAGCAGCAGCAGCAAGGGTAGCAGCAGCTGAACGTGCAGCAGCAGGTGCAGCAGCAGCAGCATGTGAAAGGGCGAAAGGGTAAGAGCATTCCTTGCCTGGGGGAGACCATTGGTCACGACACGCAGGGCTGGTTCAGGCTGTTGCTGCCGCTGCTGCTGCTGCTGCTGCTGCTGCTGCAGCTGTTTCTGCTGCTGTTGGCGCTGCCGCACGAGCGGGGTGAAGTCGGTGGAACGGAGGAGACCCCCCACAACCTCGAGGCCCTGAGACACACGCAGCAGCAGCAGCAGCAGCAGCAGCAGTAGCAGCAGCTGCAGCAGCAGAACCAATAGCTGCAGCAGGTGCAGCAGCTGCAGCATAGGCAGCAGCAGCAGCAACAGCAGCAGCTTCGCAGCAATCCGGGGATATTGTGGTGCTTACCTCGAGGGCCAGGATCGCCTCCTCCCTGCGCTCTTCAGCAGCAGCAGCAGATTGCTGCTGCAGTGCAGCAGCAGCACACTGCAGCGCAGCAGCAGCGGCCACTCGTAGGCAGCAAGCCAGCTGGAACAGACTCAGCTGTTGCTGCTGCATCTGCTGCTGCTCCTGGGTCTGCTGCTGCTGCTGCTGCTCTGCTGCCTCCTGGCACCCGTTGCTGCCTTCAGCAGCAGCAAGAGGTTCTGCTGCAGGCCGATGCTGCTGTGAGCTGCTGCTGCTGAGTGCTCGCAGCAGCGCACGATGCAGCTGCCTGCGCATCTGCGGCTGCAGCAGCAGCTGCTGCTGACCCTCTCGCTGCTCCTGCTGCTGCTGCTGCTGTTGCTGCTGCTGCTGCTGCTGCTGCCAAGGCAGCAAAACTCCAAGGTCAAAGATGCCGCATATGAGGGCAGACAGATGGTTGCTGGGGAGCAGCGTCAGCTGTCTAGGCATCTGCACCGCAGCAGCAGCAGCAGCAGCACACGCACAAGCAAACTCAACAGCAGCACGAGCAGCAGCAGAAGCAGCAGCACCAGCAGTAACTGCAGCAGCAGGAAGTGCAGCAGTGTTATCCATTGCTGCTGCGTAAGCTGCTGCTGCTGCTGTGCAGTGCGGCTACGCATGCAACGCCGAGACAGCAGATGGGGGTGAGGGCAGCAGCAGCAGCAGCAGCAGCAGCAGCAGCAGGGAGAAGGCGAAGCACCTGCAGCAACAGCTGCTGCAGAAGCTGCTGCAGCAGCAGCACATGAAACACCCCCGTTGCAGCCATTGCCCACACAATCTGGCTGATACTCTGAGCAGCTAGAGGAAGCAAAGGCCTCTGCCATTGCTGCTGCTGCTGCTGCTGCTGCTGTTGCTGCTGCTGCTGCTGCTGCTGCTGTTGCTGCTGAAGTACAACATGCAACCGCCGTTGCAGCT
>NW_013573918.1:8705-8808 GCF_000499745.2 Eimeria mitis | reverse complement strand
AGCGGAGCAGCAGCAGATGCATGCATGCAGCACAGGCAGCAGATAGTGCAGCACACGCAGCAGCAGCAGCGAACGCGAAAACCGCAGCAGCCGCAGCAGTAGG
>NW_013573918.1:5642-7658 GCF_000499745.2 Eimeria mitis | reverse complement strand
CTCGTGCAGCAGTCCACACCTCAAAGGAGACACCCACATCACCAGCAGCAACAGCAGCAGCAGCAGCAGCAGCTGCTGCTGCTGCTCTTGCTGCTGCTGCTGCCGGTGCTGCTGCTGCTGCTGCTGCTGCTTCTGCTGTCTCTTCTGCCTCCAGGAGCCGCCGCACGTGGGGACTCCACGCGCGAAGGACAGCAGCAGCTAGTGCAGCCTGATACAGCTGCAACAGCAACAGCAGCAGCAACTGCAGCAACAGCAAGTGCAGCAGCAGTAGAAAGTGCAGCAGCAGCAGCAAGGGTAGCAGCAGCTGAACGTGCAGCAGCAGGTGCAGAAGCAGGTCCAGCAGCAGCAGCGTGTGAAAGGGCGAAGGGTAAGAGCATTCCTTGCCTGGGGGAGACCATTGGTCACGACACGCAGGGCTGGTTCAGGCTGTTGCTGCCCCTGCTGCTGCTGCCGCTGCTGCTGCTGCTGCTGCTGCTGCAGCTGTTGCTGCTGCAGCTGTTGCTGCTGCTGTTGGCGCTGCCGCACGAGCGGGGTGAAGTCGGTGGAACGGAGGAGACCCTCCACCACCTCGAGGCCCTGGGACACAAGCAGCAGCAGCAGCAGCAGCAGCAGCAGTAGCAGCAGCAGCTGCAGCAGCAGAACCAATAGCTGCAGCAGGTGCAGCAGCTGCAGCATAGGCAGCAGCAGCAGCAACAGCAGCAGCTTCGCAGCAATCCGGGGATATTGTGGTGCTTACCTCGAGGGCCAGGATCGCCTCCTCCCTGCGCTCTTCAGCAGCAGCAGCAGATTGCTGCTGCAGTGCAGCAGCAGCACACTGCAGCGCAGCAGCAGCGGCCACTCGTAGACAGCAAGCCAGCTGGAACAGACTCAGCTGTTGCTGCTGCATCTGCTGCTGCTCCTGGGTTTGCTGCTGCTGCTGCTGCTGCTGCTGCCACTCTGCTGCCTCCTGACACCCGTTGCTGCCTCCAGCAGCAGCAAGAGGTTCTGCTGCAGCCCGCTGCTGCTGTGGGCTGCTGCTGCTGAGTGCTCGCAGCAGCGCACGATGCAGCTGCCTGCGCATCTGCGGCTGCTGCAGCAGCTGCTGCTGACCGTCTCGCTGCTGCTGCTGCTGCTGCTGCTGTTGCTGCTGCTGCTGCTGCTGCTGCGAAGGCAGCAAAACTCCAAGGTGCTGCTGCTGCTGACCCTCTCGCTGCTCCTGCTGCTGCTGCTGCTGTTGCTGCTGCTGCTGCTGCTGCTGCGAAGGCAGCAAAACTCCAAGGTCAAAGAGGCCGCATATGAGGGCAGAGAGATGGTTGCTGGGGAGCAGCGTCAGCTGTCTAGGCATCTGCACCGCAGCAGCAGCAGCAGCAGCACACGCACAAGCAAACTCAACAGCAGCACGAGCAGCAGCAGAAGCAGCAGCACCAGCAGTAACTGCAGCAGCAGGAAGTGCAGCAGTGTTATCCATTGCTGCTGCGTAAGCTGCTGCTGCTGCTGTGCAGTGCGGCTACGCATGCAACGCTGAGACAGCAGATGGGGCTGAGGGCAGCAGCAGCAGCAGCAGCAGCAGCAGCAGGAGGGAGAAGGCGAAGCACCTGCAGCAACAGCTGCTGCAGAAGCTGCTGCAGCAGCTGCACATGAAACACCCCCGTTGCAGCCATGGCCCACACAATCTGGCTGATACTCTGAGCAGCTAGAGGAAGCAAAGGCCTCTGCCATAGCTGCTGCTGCTGCTGTTGCTGCTGCTGCTGCTGCTGCTGCTGCTGCTGCTGCTGTTGCTGCTGAAGTACAACATGCAGCCGCCGTTGCAGCCGAGACAGCAGCAGGGGCCCCTCCCTTCCGAGGCCCCTGTCTGGCGCCCTGGGGCCCCCAAACGTGGGTGGAGTTTTTGCTGCTGCTGCTGCTGCTGCTGCTGCTGCTGTTCGCGCTAGAAGAGCAGCAGAATGCAGCAACGAAGAAAGAACGCGGCTGCAGCGGACGGCCTGCAAGAGCAGCAGCAGCAGCAGCAGCAGCATACAGCAGCAGCAGTAAACGAAA
>NW_013573918.1:4314-5542 GCF_000499745.2 Eimeria mitis | reverse complement strand
TGCAGCAACGAAGAAAGAACGCGGCTGCAGCGGACGGCCTGCAAGAGCAGCAGCAGCAGCAGCAGCAGCAGCAGCATACAGCAGCAGCAGTAAACGAAGCAGCAGCAACTGCAGCAGAAAGCGGAGCAGCAGCAGATGCATGCATGCAGCACAGGCAGCAGATAGTGCAGCACACGCAGCAGCAGCAGCAAACGCGAAAAACCGCAGCAGCCGCAGCAGCAGTAGCACCGGAAAAGGCAGCATCATCAGGAGCATCAGCAGCAGCAGCATGAGCAGCAGCAGCAGCATGAGCAGCAGCAGCAGCAGCATGAGCAGCAGCAGCAGCAGCATGAGCAGCAGCAGCAGCAGCATGAGCAGCAGCAGCACATACTTGCAGGCGATCGCTTGCTGCTGCCCCGCAGCAGTCTCTCAGCAGCAGTCCACACTGCTCCCGCACGGCCTGCAGGGCTGTCGGTGCAGCAGCAGCAGCAGCAGCAGCTTCACCAGCAGCAGCAGTAGCTGCTGTTGCTGCAGTAGCAGCAGCGGGTGAGCTAACACCTGGGGCTGCTGCTGCTGCAGTGTCTGTGGGGCGTGTCAGTTCATCTGCCCGCACAGCTAGTGCATGCAGCGCCATGGCACCGCTGCTCTGCAGCAGCAGCAGCAGCTGTTGCTGCTGCTGCTTCTGATTCTGCCTCTGCACCTGTTGTTGCTGCTGCTGCTGCTGCTGCTGCTGCCTGAACGCTGCACTCAAGACAAGCCACTCAACAGGCCCCACAACGAAAGTAGAAGAAGCAGCAGTTGCTGCTGCAGGAGTAGCAGCGACACCAGCAGAAGCAGCAGCAGCAGCAGCATCTCTTGCTCCTGCTGCTGCTGCAGCAGCTGCTGCTGCTGCTGCTGCTGCTGCGCGGCTCCACGCTAAGATGCTCCAAATAAGGAGGCATCGGTCGACGGGCGTGGCTTGCTGCAGCTGCCAGGAAACCTTTACCTCTCCCAAATATGCTGCCTGCTGCTGCTGCTGCTGCTGCTGCTGCTGTTGCTGCTGCAGTTGCTGCTGCTGCTGCTTCTGCTGCTTCTGCTGCAGCAGGTCCTTTGGAAGCGGACCCCAGAGAGTGGCATTATGTTGCGGCAGCAGCAAATGGTTGGCGGCAGCGTGAAATAATCGATCGAACACTTGCTGCTGCTGTTGCTGCTGCTGCTGCTGCTGCTGCTGTTGCTGCTGCTGCTGCTGCTTGTAAATACGAGGCGCTGC
>NW_013573918.1:3656-4214 GCF_000499745.2 Eimeria mitis | reverse complement strand
CTGCTGCTGCTGCTGCTGCTGCGCGGCTCCACGCTAAGATGCTCCAAATAAGGAGGCATCGGTCGACGGGTGTGGCTCGCTGCAGCTGCCAGGAAACCTTTAGCTGTCCCAAATATGCTGCCTGCTGCAGTTGCTGCTGCTGCTGCTGCTGCTGCTGCTGTTGCTGTTGCTGCTGCAGTTGCTGCTGCTGCTGCTTCTGCTGGTGCAGGTCCTTTGGAAGCGGACCCCAGAGAGTGGCATTATGTTGCGGCAGCAGCAAATGGTTGGCGGCAGCGTGAAATAATCGATCGAACACTTGCTGCTGCTGCTGCTGCTGCTTCTGCTGCTGCTGCTGTTGCTGCTGCTGCTTGTAAATACGAGGCGCTGTAGCAGCAATGGCCCACAGCAGCGCCGCCAGGTCTGTTGGCGGTATGGCTGAAATATGCGGTGTACAGGCAGCAGCTGCAGCGCGCAGCACTTGGTTTGCTGCAGCAAGAAGTGCTCCGTTGCTGCTGCTCTCAGCAGCAGCAGCAGCTGCTGCTGCAGCAGCAGCAGCAGCAGCACCTGCTGCGGGGTTTG
>NW_013573918.1:3044-3556 GCF_000499745.2 Eimeria mitis | reverse complement strand
CAGCAAATGGTTGGCGGCAGCGTGAAATAATCGATCGAACACTTGCTGCTGCTGTTGCTGCTGCTGCTGCGGGGGTTTCTGGTGCAGCAAAAGACACCAGCAGCCGCCCGGCGTCTCGTGCTGCTTCAGCTACATCGCGCCAGCCAAATGCAGCAGCGCTGTTGGGTTGCGGATGCACACAAGCAGCAGCAGCAGCAGCAGCTGCTGCTGCTGCTGCTGCTGCGTCTGCGTCTATCTTAGCAGCAAAAGACTGCAGCAGCAGCAGCAACAGCTTGCGCGTCTCACTGAGGGCTGTACAGCTGCTGCTCCTCAAAGAAGAGCCAACTATAACAGCAAATGTGCTTGTATTGCTGCTGCTGCTGCTGTTGCTGTTGCTGCTGCTGCTGCACGTGCTACTGCTGCTGCTGCTGCTGCTGCTGCTGGCCGTACATCGAGCCAACTTCATCGCCTCTCCAAAGCAGCTCACAGCAAAGGGACTCAGCTGCAGCGAACGGTTCCAACCGTGTTGCTGC
>NW_013573918.1:2743-2944 GCF_000499745.2 Eimeria mitis | reverse complement strand
CTACATCGCGCCAGCCAAATGCAGCAGCGCTGTTGGGTTGCGGATGCACACAAGCAGCAGCAGCAGCAGCTGCTGCTGCTGCTGCTGCTGCTGCTGCGTCTGCGTCTATCTTAGCAGCAAAAGACTGCAGCAGCAGCAGCAACAGCTTGCGTGTCTCACTGAGGGCTGTACAGCTGCTGCCCCTCGAAGAAGAGCCAACTG
>NW_013573918.1:1845-2643 GCF_000499745.2 Eimeria mitis | reverse complement strand
GCTGCTGCTGCTGTTGCTGTTGCTGCTGCTGCTGCACGTGCTACTGCTGCTGCTGCTGCTGCTGCTGCTGCTGGCCGTACATCGAACCAACTTCATCGCCTCTCCAAAGCAGCTTACCGCAAAGGGACTCAGCTGCAGCGAACGGTTCCAGCCGTGCTGCTGGTGCTGCTGCTGCTGCTGGTGCTGCTGCTGCTGCTGCTGCTGCTGCGGCTGTTGCTGCTGCTGCTGCTGCAACTCGTCGAATGCCTGCAGAGAACGCACCAGTGCTGCTAGCAGCCTGCAGCTCAAGGGGCCCCCTAGGGCCTCTAGCGGGGCCCCTGTGGATGGTGGCAGCAGCTCCCCCGTTTGCTGCTGCTGCTGCTGCAGCTGCTGCAGCTGCTGCAGCAGCAACTGTGCTGCTGCTTCCACCGGTGCAAAGACGTAAGCCAGCAGTCCTTGCTGCAGCAGCAAAGCCTCGCTCTGACGGGCTGCTGCAGCGGGAGCTTCCCTGCAGTTTGTGCTGCTGCTGCTGCTGCTGCTGTTTCCTTGTGCTTCTGCTGCTGCAGCAGCTCTTGCGACTGATGCTGCTGCAGCCCTGAATGAAGGCTGCTGCAGCAGGTGCTGCAGCAAATCCCTGAACCTGCTGCTGCTGAGAAAGGCAGCAACGGCTTCTGCCCCCTGGAAAGCTATCTGCTGCACGTCAGCTGCAGGAGTTCTTCGTGCCGCTGCTGCTGCTGCTGCTGCTGCTGCTGCAGCTGCTGCTGGACCCCCTGCTGCAGCACTAGCTGCTGCGACTCTACCTGCTGCAGCACTACCTGT
>NW_013573918.1:0-1745 GCF_000499745.2 Eimeria mitis | reverse complement strand
CGTCGAATGCCTGCAGAGAACGCACCAGTGCTGCTAGCAGCCTGCAGCTCAAGGGGCCCCCTAGGGCCTCCAGCGGGGCCCCTCTGGATGGCGGCAGCAGCTCCCCCGTGTGCTGCTGCTGCTGCTGCAGCTGCTGCAGCAGCAACTGTGCTGCTGCTTCCACCGGTGCAAAGAGGTAAGCCTGGAGTCCTTGCTGCAGCAGCAAAGTCTCGCTCTGACGGGCTGCTGCAGCGGGAGCTTCCCTGTAGTTTGTGCTGCTGCTGTTGCTGCTGCTTTTGCTGCTGCTGTTGCTGCTGCTGTTTCCTTGTGCTTCTGCTGCTGCAGCAGCTCTTGCGACTGATGCTGCTGCAGCCCTGAAGGAAGGCTGCTGCAGCAGGTGCTGCAGCAAATCCCTAAACCTGCTGCTGCTGAGAAAGGCAGCAACGGCTTCTGCCCCCTGGAAAGCTATCTGCTGCACGTCAGCTGCAGGAGTTCTTCGTGCTGCTGCTGCTGCTGCGGCTGCTGCTGCTGCTGCTGCTGCTGCTGGACCCCCTGCTGCAGCACTAGTTGCTGCGACTCTAGCTGCTGCAGCACTACCTGCTGCAGCTATTGGAGCTGCTGCTGCTGCAGTATCAGCCAGATGAAGCTGCAGCAGATGCGGGAAGCAGCAGCCCTGAGCAGCATCAGCTGATGCTGGCTCCCCTGCTGCTGCTGCTGCTGCTGCTGCTGCTGCTTCAGTTGTGGTTGCAGCAGAGCGCAGCAGCTGCAGCACTGCAGGCAGCAGCAGAGCGAATGCCCTCAGCAACTCCACACGCTGCCGCAGCTCTGACTTAAACCCTTTATGAGGTGTACGTACGCCCGAAGATAGCACGTACCCAGGGGGGGCCCCCCTAGGTGGGGGCCCCCCCATAGGTGGGGGGCCCCCTATAGGTGGGGGGCCCCCTATAGGTGGGGGGCCCCCCATAGGTGGGGGGCCCCCTATAGNGGGGGGCCCCCTATAGGTGGGGGGCCCCCTATAGGTGGGGGGCCCCCCATAGGTGGGGGGCCCCCTATAGGTGGGGGGCCCCCTATAGGTGGGGGGCCCCCCTTGACTCGGGGGGGCCCCAGGAGCTGTAGAAAGATAGCTGGCAGCAGCAGCCCCGGGATGAGGGGCAGGCGGACCTCTTTGCATGCGCTGGAGGGCCCACTCGGCCGCCGCTGCTGCTGCTGCTGCTGCTGTTGCTGCTGCTGCTGCTGCTGCACTGCAGCAAGCCGCAGCAATGCCGTGACAGCAGAGCGGACCGCGTGGGGGGAGAGACCCGGTTGCAGCAGCTGCAGCAGCAGTTGCTGCTGCTGCGCATACGTATATAGCTTTGACTCTCTTTGTGGCGAAGCGGATTCAGCAGCAGCAGCAGCAGCAGCAGCAGCAGAACAATAATATGCTGCATTTGAAGCTGTTGCTGCTGCGCCTGCAGCAGCAGCTGCTGCTGCTGTTGCTGCTGCTGATGCTGCTGACGATGAGTAGCAGCAGCCAAAGGCATTGAAACTCCGGGCTCGGCTCTGAATGACACCACAGGCATCGAGTCTATGCTGCTGCTGCTGCTGCTGCAGTTGCTGCTGCAGTTGCTGCTGCAGTTGCTCTTGCTGCTGCTGAGGTAAGCAGGCAGCAGCAGGCGCTGCAGTAACAGCAGCAAATGAAGGGAATCGAAGTGGCGCAGGAGGCAGCAGCAATGAAGGTCTCCTACGAGTGGGAGATGTGCTGCAGCAGCAGCAGCTGCTGCTGCTGC
>NW_013573917.1:3275-3632 GCF_000499745.2 Eimeria mitis | reverse complement strand
ATATTTATATTTATATTTATATTTATATTTATATTTATATTTATATTTATATTTATATTTATATTCATATCTATACCCATATTTATATTTCTATTTCTATTAATATTAATATTTATATTTATATATATATATATATATATATATATATGTATATATATTTATATTTATATTTATATTAATATTAATATTTATATTTATATTTATATTTTGTATGCAGGGGGAGACCTACACCTGGTGGATAGACCTGAGCAGTTTGTGGCTTCTATGCTGGGAATTAGTTTATTACGTCCGCGGCTAGAAGCTCATTTATTTGGTTTAAATTTTTTAGAGAATTATAAAGATATATATAAAGAAGTA
>NW_013573917.1:2588-3175 GCF_000499745.2 Eimeria mitis | reverse complement strand
TGTGGCTTCTATGCTGGGAATTAGTTTATTACGTCCGCGGCTAGAAGCTCATTTATTTGGTTTAAATTTTCTGGAGAATTATAAAGATATATATAAAGAAGTGGAGAATGTATATACAGCGAATGAAGAAATAAAAAATAATAAAAAAATAAAAACTTTTTGTTTTTGTCTTTTATATATCGGTAATTTACTTAATGAGGGAGATCCACAAAGAGGAAATGCTGATGGTTTTAAACCAACTACATTAACGAAATTAAATGAAATCAGATCCACTACTAAACCAGTTAGGACTTTGCTGCAGTATCTTTGTGACGTAAGTTTATTTATTTGTTTATTTTATTTTGTTTATTTATTTTGTTTTTTGGTTTTTGCTTTTTTCTTTTTTTGTTCTGGGTTTCTATCTTTTTTATTTATTTTTTAATCAATAACACTCACTAAATTAAATGAAATCAGATCCACTACTAAACCTGCTGCAGTATCTTTGTGAATGTTTATCTATTTATTTATTTATTTATTTATTTGTTTTTTATTTTATTTGTTTATTTAGGTTTTTGTTTTTTGTTTTTTGTTTTTTGTTCTAGTTTTTT
>NW_013573917.1:1574-2488 GCF_000499745.2 Eimeria mitis | reverse complement strand
GAATTTACTCAATGAGGGAGATCCACAAAGAGGAAATGCTGATGGTTTTAAACCAACTACATTAACGAAACTAAATGAAATCAGATCCACTACTAAACCTGTTAGGACGCTGCTGCAGTATCTTTGTGACGTAAGTTTATTTATTTATTTATTTATTTATTTGTTTATTTGTTTGTTTTGGGTTTTTGTTTTTTTCTTTTTTTGTTCTGGGTTTCTATCTTTTTTATTTATTTTTTTATCAATAACTCTAACTAAATTAAATGAAATCAGATCAACAACTAAACCTGTTAGGACTCTTCTGCAGTATCTTTGTGACGTAAGTTTGTTTGTTTGTTTGTTTATTTATTTATTTTTTATTTTATTTAATTTATTTATTTTGTGTTTTTTGTTTTTTTGTTCTAGCTTTTTACCTTATTTATTTCTTTTTTTTGCTTTTCTCCTGGTTGTAGTGGTCGTCTCTATCTTATATATATATATATATATATATATTGCTTTTATATTTATATTTAAATTAATTTATAATTATATATTTATTTATTTTATTTATATTTATAATTTGCGATAGTTTTTATGTTTTTCAAATCACCCAAAACCTGAAAAAAAACCGCCAAACAAAAAAAACAAAAAAAAAACAAACAAACAAACAAACAAATTTATTTATTTATTTATTTATTTATTTATTTATTTATTTATTTATTTATTTATTTTTTTTTTTTCTTTATAGATAATTTGGGATCAAAACCCCGAAGTATTGAACATTTACAGCGAACTGAAAATTTGCGAAAAAGCGCAAAAATTTGACGTCAGCGCGGTGGAGACAAAACTAGCGAATCTAAGACAAGGTATTTTTATTTTTATTTTTTTTATTTTATTTTATTTTATTTATTTTTTTGTTTTTTTGGTTTGGTTTGGGT
>NW_013573917.1:1345-1529 GCF_000499745.2 Eimeria mitis | reverse complement strand
TTTTTTTTTTTTTTTCTTTTGGGGGTGGTTTTTGGTGGGGTTGTTGCTGTTGATGCTGCTGCTGCTGTTGTTGCTGCTGTTGCTGCTGTTGCTGCTGTTGCTGTTGTTGCTGCTGCTGCTATTGCTGCTGTTGCTGCTGCAGCAGTTTTGTCTTTCGTTTTACCGCCTTTGCGTTTATTCTATC
>NW_013573917.1:0-1308 GCF_000499745.2 Eimeria mitis | reverse complement strand
TATATATATATATATATATATATATATATATATATATATATTTATTTATTTATTTATTTATTTATTTATAATTATACATTTATAAATAAATATTTATATATTTATATATGTTTTATAAACAGGGTAGATGCAGCAAGAAGAGCAAACGAGTCTTCGGGTGTATATATACATGATACGTACATGTATAAGTAAAACTTTTTTTAAACATTAATACATTTCTATTTATAAATTTATATATTTATATATTTATACATTTATATATTTATATATTTATAGATTTATATATTTATATATTTATATATTTATATCTTTATACATTTATAAATTTATATCTCTATATATTTATAAATTAATAAATTTATAAATTTATATATTTATATTTGTGTTATACACAGGCCTGCAGAAAGTAAAAAACACAGTAGAAGCAGCAAGAAAAGCAAATGAAGTTTCAGGTGTATTGGGAGCTCGTGACCCCCTCGCCACAATTATGGATGAATTTGTTGAGGAGGCGGAGCCCAAGGTTAAAGAGTTAGATGCTTTTATTAAAGAGGTATTTGTTTATTTATTTATTTATTTATTTGTTTATTTATTTTGTTTTTTTGTTTGTTTATTTATTTATTTATTTGGTTGTTTATTTGTTTATATTTTTTATTTGTTGAGGAGGCGGAGCCCAAGGTTAAAGAGTTAGATGCTTTTATTTAAGGTGTATTTGTTTATTTATTTATTTATTTATTTTGTTTTTTTGTTTGTTTATTTATTTTGTTTGTTTGTTTGTTTGTTTGTTTACTTGTTTGTTTGTTTATTTTGTTATTTAGTTAGTTGTTTTGTCTTTTGTTTTTTTGTTTTTTTGTTTTTTTAGTTTTTTATTTTGTTGTTTGGTTGTTTAGTGGTGAGAGGCCGAACCCATTTACTTAGTTTATTTATTTATTTATTTATTTATTTATTTATTAATTTATTTATTAATTTATTTTTATTTATTTTTATTTATTTAAATATATATATTCAGACTCTGGCTGACTTTGCCGTGGTAGTGAACTACCTGGGTTACCCCGAGAAAGACGTAAAAAAGATAAAACCGGATGAATTCTATCGCCAGGTTTCTGCGTTTATAAGAAGCGTGGAGACAGCCAGAAAAACAAAACAAGAAATTTTAGATAAACAAAAAAAAAAAGAAGAAACTGCGGCAAAGAAAATGGCTAAGACGGGGGGAGCTGCTGTGCCCATTAAGAGATAAATTTATATATATTTATATATTTATATATATATATATATATATATATATATATATATATATATATATATATATGT
>NW_013573916.1:1114-3723 GCF_000499745.2 Eimeria mitis | reverse complement strand
TATATATATATATATATATATATATATATAAGCAAAAGTGTATAAGTATAGAGTTGTATTATTAAATAAATTTTCGGTTGAATGCCGTCTCTTACTCATAGAGAGGAGACAAAAGAGAGAAATAAATAAATAAATAAATAAATAAATAAAAACAAAAAAAATAAAATAAAAATAAAAATAAAAAAAGAAAGAGAATAAAGAAGAAGACAAAGACATTGCCGCGTGCCCTGCATGCGCTGTCTCCTCTGCTCCCGCCGTCTCTTCTTTTATACTTTTATAAAGCTAGCTAGCTGTGACTACAGCTAGCTAGCTAGCTAGCTAGCTAGCTAGCTAGCCAGCTCACACTACAGCTAGCTAGCTAGCTACCTAGCTAGCTAGCCGGCCCACACTACAGCTAGCTAGCTAGCTAGCTAGCCGGCTCACACTACAGCTAGCTAGCTAGCTAGCTAGCTAGCTAGCTGTAGGCGAGTGTTTATACTGTATCTGTTTGAGGTAGCGAGGCGGCTAGCTGGCTAGCTACTTGTAGCTAGCTAGCCTTCAGCTAGCTGCTTCAAGTCACCCGCAGCTAGCTACCTCCAGCTAGCTAGCTAGCTAGCTAGCTAGCTAGGCGTCCACCTAGCTAGCTAGCCAGCCAACTGTTTACCTAGCTAGCTGCTCCCACCAGCTAGCTAGCTAGCTAGCTAGCTAGCTAGCTAGCTAGCAGGGAGGCTAGCTAGCGATGGCTAGCTGAGCTGAGCGTTGAAATGGCGAAATGGCAGCCGCCGTGTTTGTGGCGCCTTTTAAACAAATTCAGGTGTATAGGCACCTCACCTTGTTGTGGTTTTCTCTCTTTTGGGGTGTATGTACACCTCAGCTTGTTGCTGCTGCTGTTTCTGGTGTTTGTTGGGGTGTATATACACCTCAGCATGTTGCTGTTGCTGGTGTTTGTTGAGGTGTATATACACCTCAGTTTGTTGCTGGTGGTTTGGGGGTTGTTGGGGTGTATATGCAGCTATATATATATATATATATATATATATATATACATATATATATATATATATATATATATATAGAGTTTGTTGGTGGTTTTGTGTCTTTGTTGTTGCTGTTATTTTTCTTTTTTTTTTTGTGGTTTTGTGGTTTTGTGGTTTTGTTGTTTTGGGGTGTATACGCAGCTCGTTTGGGGTGTATATGCAGCTGTGTTTGTTGCTGTTGTTGTTTTGGGGTGTATATACACCTCAGTTTGTTTTGTTTTTAACTCGTCTTTGTTTCTCTCTAGGGTTTAGGGTTTAGGGTTTAGGGTTTAGGGTTTGGGTTGAGGTGTATGTACACCCCACCCCTTTTCTTTTGTTTAGTTATATAATAAAAAATAAAATAAAAATATAAATAAAATAAAATACACAAAATACACAAAAGAAATAAAGTGGAGACAATACAGAAGAGAGGAGACAAAATAAATAAAGTAAATAAAAAACAAATAAAATAAATAAAATAAATAAAATAAATAAAATAAATAAAATAAATAAAATAAATAAAATAAAATAGAAACAAAACAGATAGACTACATGAAATAAACAAAAAACAAAACAAGCAACAAACAAAAAAAACAAAAGAAGAGAAAGATAATAAAGAAAAAAAAAAGATAAAGACAGAGAAAATAATAAAATAAAAAAAGACAGACAGCGGAGACATCACCAACGCATGCAGCAGCAACTAAACTTCAGTCTAATCAGCAGCAGCAGCAGCAGCAGCAACAGCAGCAGCAGCAGCAGCAGCAGCAGCAGCAGCAACGGCAGCAGCAGCAAGACAAACAAAGACAAAAACCCGTTATCATATGAATGGCAAACGATAGCAGCAGCAGCAGCTGCTGCAGCAGCAGCAGCAAATTCTCATGCTGCTGCTGCTGCTGCTGTTGCTGTTGCTGCTGCTTTGGTTCTGCTGTGCTGCAGCTGCTACTGTTTTGATGCTTTGCTGCTGCAGCAGCTGCTGCTGCAGTTGCTGCAACTGCCGCTGCAGTTGCTGCAACCCCTGCTGCTGCTGCTGCTGCTGCTGCTGCTGCTGCTGTTCATATGCAGCAGCTTCAGCACACGCTGTTGCTGCTGCGGACACAGGAACAGCAGCATCCCTTGCGGCTGTTCACGCAACTGCTGCTGCTGCTGCTGCTGTTGCTGTTGCTGCTGCTGCAGCAGCAGCAGCAGCAAATGCTGCAGCATCAACGGCGGCGCTGCTAAGACACATGCCCCCCTGCTGCTGCAGTTCCAGCCGTTGCTGCTGCCACTGCTGCTGCTGCTGCTGCCACTGCTGCTGCTGCTGCCGCTGCTGCTGCTGCTGCTGCTGCTGCTGCTGCTGCTGCTGCTGATAGAGTTTGTCTCGATTGATATAAGAGAAGAAACGAAAAGACAAAGACAGCGAAATTAATAAACAAAATACAACAACCAGAGACTACCGAAAAAAGACAGAAAACTTTACAGCTGCTGCTGCTGCTGCTGCTGCTGCTGTTGCTGCTGCTGCTGCTGTTGCTGCTGCTAATGCTGTTGATGTTGATGTTGTTGCTGCCGCTGCAGCTACTACTGCTCCTCCTAATCCTACTGATGCTGCTGTTGCTGCTGCTGCTGCTCTTACTGATA
>NW_013573916.1:511-853 GCF_000499745.2 Eimeria mitis | reverse complement strand
TCCTCCTAATCCTACTGATGCTGCTGTTGCTGCTGCTGCTGCTCTTACTGATACTGCTGCTGCTGCTGCTGCTGCTGCTGCTGATCCCTGCCAGCCCCAGCAGCAGCGCCAACAGCAGCAGCAGCAGCAGCAGCAGCAGCCCACCCTGAGGTGGTAATGCTGCACCCACCACCAACAAATATATAAACCATGAAGACAAACACACCGCCCCTGCTGCTGGTGCTGTTCTTGCTGTTGCTGCTACTGTTGTTGTTGCTGCTGCTGCAGCAGCTGCTGCTGCAGCAGCTGCTGCAGCAGCTGCTGCTGCAGCAGCAACAGCTGCTGCTGCTGCTGCTGCAGCTG
>NW_013573916.1:0-411 GCF_000499745.2 Eimeria mitis | reverse complement strand
TGCTCCTCCTAATCCTACTGATGCTGCTGTTGCTGCTGCTGCTGCTCTTACTGATACTGCTGCTGCTGCTCAGCGTTGCGTGTTCTGAAGCAAAGAAGCCCTAGCCCAGCGACAACCGGCTGCGGCGTAAACCCTAAACCCTAAACCCTAAACCCTAGACCGCCGTTTGTTGTGGTTTGTCTGTCGCTCAGTAGCGCAGCCTCCTGCTGCTGCTGCTGCTGCTGCTGCTGCTGCTGCTGGGGTCTGCTTGATAGACCCGCACATTCCCTCGCCCATCGTCTTCTGTCTGCGTCACTGTACGGTGCGTACGCCCTGAACACAAACAGCAGCAGCAGCAGCAGCAGCAGCAGCAGCAGCAGCAGGAATAAGAAGCAAATAAAGCAGCAGCAACACCAAAAAGATAACCCCCTA
>NW_013573915.1:3359-3454 GCF_000499745.2 Eimeria mitis | reverse complement strand
TTATAAAAGACTGCGGCCCCCACCAAAGCCGTCCAAAGAAGAAAAAGAAAAAACCAAAACAAAACAAAACAAAACAAAATAAAACAAAACAAAAT
>NW_013573915.1:1206-1823 GCF_000499745.2 Eimeria mitis | reverse complement strand
TTATGTTTTATTTCTTTTTTGTTTATTTTTGTCTTTATTTATTTTATTTGTTGCTGTCTTCCTTTTTTAAGTTTATTTTTTTTATTTTTTTTATTTTTTTTATTTTTTATTTTTTATTTTTGTTTCTTCTTTCTGTTGTTTTTGTTGCTGCTGTTGCTGTTGCTTGTTTTTCATTTGTTTGTTTTGTTGTTTTTTTATTTATTTTTTGTTTTTTTGTTTTTTTTTCTTTTTATATTTTTGGTTGTTCCCTTGTTGTTTGTTTTCTTCGTTTGTTCATTTTTATTTATTTTGTTTATTTTTATTTATTTTATTTTTATTTATTTTTTTATTTTGTTTGTTTTGTTTGTTTTTGTTTTATTTTGCTATCGCTTCTTTTGTTTTTTTGTTGTTTATATTTATTTGTTTTGTTTGTTTGTTTTATTTTTTATGTGTGTGTTCTTTATATATTTATTTATTTTTTATTTTTATTTTTTTATTTTATTTTTTTTCGTTTTTTATTTTTTATTTTATTTAATCCTCCACTTGTTTGTTTACTGTTGTATATATTTTGCTATTTAATAATAAATAAATAAATAAAAATAAATAAATAAATAAATAAAAAATAAATAAAAAATAAA
>NW_013573915.1:420-870 GCF_000499745.2 Eimeria mitis | reverse complement strand
CAGATAAAAGATTAACTTTAGTTTTTGAGTATCTAGAAAGAGATTTAAAAGAAGTTCTCGATGAATGCAGACGTAAGTGTAATATATTTTATTTACTTGTTTTTATATTTATTTATTTGTTTTTATTTATTTTTTTTTTGTCTTTGTTTGGGTTTATTTGGGTTTATCTGCGTTTTTTTCTGTCTTTTTCTGTTTTTTTGTATTTTTTTTTGTTTTTTTATATCTAGAGAGATATTTAAAAGAGGTTCTCGATGAATGTAGAACTAAGTGTTTTTATTTACTTTTATTTACTTTTATTTATTTTTATTTATTTTTATTTATTTTTATTTATTTTTATTTATTTTTATTTATTATTTTTGTTTGTCTCTGTTTGTCTTTGTTTGGTTTTTTTTATGTTTTTTTATTTGTTTTTTAATATCTAGAAAGATATTTAAAACAAGTTCTCGATGA
>NW_013573915.1:0-400 GCF_000499745.2 Eimeria mitis | reverse complement strand
TATATTTATTTATTTTTATTTATATTTATTTATTTTTATTTATTTTTATTTATTTTTATTTATCTATGTTTGTCTTTGTTTGTCTTTGTTTGTGTTTATCTGTTTTTTTTTGTTTTTTTGTTTTTTTTTATTTTTGTGTTTTTTTTACAAAAAAATTTAAAAGAAGTTCTCGATGAATGCAGCCGTGAATTTATTTATTTAATTTATATTTATTTTTTTTATTTTTATTTATTTTTATTTATATTTATTTGTTTTCATTTATTTATATTTGGTTTCATTTATTTTTATTTATTTTTATTTGTTTTTGTTTGTCTTTTTGCTTTTTTGTGTTTTTTTGTGTTTTTTGTGTTTTTTTGTTTTTTTTTGTTTTTTTTTGTTTTTTTTTTTTTGTATATTTATA
>NW_013573914.1:3470-3569 GCF_000499745.2 Eimeria mitis | reverse complement strand
CGCACTGGCCGTAGAGATTGTCGCCGCAGCAAACTGCAGCAGCAGCAGCAGCAACAGCAGCAGCAGCAGCGACATCAGCAACAGCAGCAGCAGCAACAT
>NW_013573914.1:1029-3370 GCF_000499745.2 Eimeria mitis | reverse complement strand
CAGCAACAGCAGCAGCAGCAGCAGCAGCAGCAGCAGCAGCAGCAGCAGCAGCAACAGCAGCAGCAGCAATAACAACACAGTGCATGCAAGGAGCAGCCGCTGCTCCGCACCTCCCGGCAGTGCAGCAGCAGCAGCAGCAGCAGTAGCAGCAGCAACTGCAGCAACAATAGAAGCAACAACAGCAGCATCAATAGCAGCAGCAGCAACAGCAGCAGCAACTGCAGCAACAACCGCAGCAGCAATAGCAGCATAAATGACAGCAGCAACGGCAGCAGCAACAGCAGCAGCAACAGCAGCAAACCTGTTTCAGCAGAAATAACAGCAGCAGCAGCAACATCAGCAACAGCAGCAGCAGCAGCAGCAGCAGCAGCAGCAACATCAGCAGCAGCAGCACGTCGTCGATGACGAAAATGCGGCCGTCTTTGTCTAATACAAATATTTCTGCTGCTGAGCATTGAACATCTGCTGCTGCTGCTGCACCTGGAGGCAGCTGCAGCACGAAAGGAGACACAAACACTGCAGCAGCAGCAGCAACAGCAGCAGCAGCAGCAGCAGCAGCAGCACTAACAAGCAGGATAATATGCACGAAGAAGCAGCAGAAGCAGCAGCATTGCAGCAGCAGCAGCTGCTGCTGCTGCTGTTGCTGCTGAAACCCCACACAGCCAGTATATCGCAGCAGCAACAACAGCAGCACCGAAAGTAGCAGCAACAGCAGCAGCAGCAGCAACAGCAGCAGCAGCATTAGCGATAGCAGCAGCAGCAATAGCAGCAGCAGCAATAGCAGCAGCAGCAATAGCAGCAGCAGCAGCAATAGCAGCAACATTAACAAAAGCAGCAGCAGCAGCAATAGCAGCAGCAGCAATAGCAGCAGCAGCAATAGCAGCAGCAGCAGCAGCAGCAGCAGCAGCAGCAAACCTGGTTCGTTGTCTTGCTGCTGCAGCGACCCCCACACAACGCAGCAGCGGCCGTCGGCGGGCAGAGCAGCAGCAAAGTGAGGGCCGAAGGATAGCGCGAGCCAGCTCGAAGCAAAACCTGAAAAACACAAACCCTAAACCCTAAACCCTAAACCCTAAACCCTAAACCCTCAAACCCTAATTACGGCAACGGCAGTGACGGAGGCGGGTGCAAACCCTAAACCCTAAACCCTAAACCCTAATCGATGGCTAGAAATCAGAAACACGAACAAATGTAACCGATGCCCTAGCTCCTCTCCTCAAAACCCTAAACCCTAAACCCTAAACCCTAAACCCTAAACCCTAAACCCTCACCGTCGAGTGCTTTTGCCTCAGTAGGGGTTTGGATATCAGAAGGAGCTCCGCCAGGGAAAGACAGGCGGCTGCCCCAGATGAATATTTGCTGCTTTTGCTGCTGCTTCTGCTGCTGCTGCCGCTGCTGCTGCTGCTGCTGCTGCTGCTGCTGCTGCTGCTGCTGCTCTGCGCAAAGAGCGACAGAGGAGAAGGCGCGGTTCCTCCAGCAGCTGAACTTCTGCTGCTGCTGCTGCTGCTTCTGCTGCTGCTGCTGCTGCTGCTGCTTGTTAGTGAACAGAAGGAAGGCTGCCGGGGCTGCAACGCACACAACACACTCCTGCTGCTGCTGCTGCTGCTGCTGCTGCTGCTGCTGCTGCTGTCGTTGTTGCCTTCGCGGACTCAAGGCCTGAATGCTGAGGGTTTAGGGTTTAGGGTTTAGGGTTTAGCTGACCTGCAACGAGGGTTGCTGCAGCAACCCTCTCCAGCGCCTTCATTTTCGAGTCGATACCGTTCTCTTTTTGAGGGTTTAGGGTTTAGGGTTTAGGGTTTAGGGTTTGGGTTATACAGCCGGGAGACGTCGCGGCATTTCAGCTAACAACTCACCATAAACCCTAAACCCTAAACCCTAAACCCTAAACCCTACACAGTACCAACTGACCTGGGTATGATGGAAACCAGCATGCATAAAGGGTTTAGGGTTTAGGGTTTAGGGTTTAGGGTTTAGGGTTTTGAGTTTGTTGTTTAGGGTTTTGAGTTTTGAGTTTAAGGTTTTGGATTTAGGGTTTCGAGTTGAGGGTTTAGGGTTTAGGGTTTAGGGTTTAGGGTTTTGAGGCTAGGGTTTACTCTTCTGTGGGGGGCTGCAGCCGACGGGACTAGCGGGAGCGCATGCATCGAGCAAGGGTTTAGGGTTTAGGGTTTAGGGTTTATGGATATTTATATTTATTTAAAGTCCTAATTCGGGGCTTCAGAAGCCGAGGATGTTTGAGCCCTAAACGCCCTGCGGCGTTTCTAGGGTTTAGGGTTTAGGGTTTAGGGTTTAGGGTTTAGGGTTGAGCCTGACAACCTTCTGTTGTAAGAATGAGGCTTCAAGTGAA
>NW_013573914.1:416-929 GCF_000499745.2 Eimeria mitis | reverse complement strand
CCTAAACCCTAAACCCTAAACCCTACACAGTACCAACTGACCTGGGTATGATGGAAACCAGCATGCATAAGGGGTTTAGGGTTTAGGGTTTAGGGTTTAGGGTTTTGAGTTTGTTGTTTAGGGTTTTGAGTTTTGAGTTTAAGGTTTTGGATTTAGGGTTTCGAGTTGAGGGTTTAGGGTTTAGGGTTTAGGGTTTAGGGTTTTGAGGCTAGGGTTTACTCTTCTGTGGGGGGCTGCAGCCGACGGGACTAGCGGGAGCGCATGCATCGAGCAAGGGTTTAGGGTTTAGGGTTTAGGGTTTATGGATATTTATATTTATTTAAAGTCCTAATTCGGGGCTTCAGAAGCCGAGGATGTTTGAGCCCTAAACGCCCTGCGGCGTTTCTAGGGTTTAGGGTTTAGGGTTTAGGGTTTAGGGTTTAGGGTTTAGGGTTGAGCCTGACAACCTTCTGTTGTAAGGATGAGGCTTCAAGTGAATGCTGCTGCGTCTGCTGCAGCAGCAGCAGCTGCTGC
>NW_013573914.1:0-337 GCF_000499745.2 Eimeria mitis | reverse complement strand
CAGCAGCAGCAGCAGCAGGAACTACCGGTGCTGCAGCAAGACGCACAGCTGCAGCAGCAGCAAAACCACACAACCCCAGGCTTTGCTGCTGCTCCTTCTCTGTCTTGCCCTGCGCTTCTCTCTCCTCCTCCTCAGCAGCAACAGCAGCAGCAGCAGCAGCAGCTGCTGCTGCTGCTGCTGCTGGAAACAGCAGGAGGCGCTGTTTCCATACAGCAGCAGCAGCTGATCCTCAGCCTGCAGCAGCAGCAGCAGCATCAGATACTGCAACAGCAGCAGCAGCAGCAGCAGCAGCAGACACTCCAGCAGCAGCAGCAGCAGCAGCAGCAGAAAGATCAGG
>NW_013573913.1:2763-4177 GCF_000499745.2 Eimeria mitis | reverse complement strand
GCTGCTGCCGCAGCAGCAGGAAGAGCAGCTGCTGCTGCTGCAGCAGGAGCAGGAGATGCAGCAGCAGCAGCAGCAGCAGCAGCACCACCACCACCATCATATGCAGCAGCAGCAGCAGCAGCAGCAGCAGCAGCAGGAGATGCAGCAGATGGACGAGGAGGAGGACGAACAGCAGCAGCAGCAGCAAATACATGAGCTACGGCTGCTGCAGCAGCAGCAGCAGCAGCAGCAGCAGCAGCAGCAGCAGTATATTGCTTCTCTCTCTGCTGATATATGGGGGCCCCCAGGGGGCCCCCCTATAGCAGCAGCATATACAGAGGAGGAGATATATAGAGAGAAAGAAAAAAAAGAAAAAGAAAAAAAAGAAAAAGAAAAAAAAGAAAAAGAAAGAGAAGGAGAAATATATTATGATGATGGAGAGGTGTGGGGGGTAGTAAGCAGCAGCAGCAGCAGCAGCAGCAGCAGCAGCAGCAACGCAGTAGAAGCAGCAGAAGCAGCAGCAGCAGCAGCAGCAGCGGGAGCAGCAGCAGCAGCAGCAGCAACTGCAGCAGCAGCAGCAGCAGCAGCATACGAAGAAGAAGAAGAAGAAGAAATATATAGTTATAGGGACTTGCTGCTGCAGCAGCAGCAGCAGCAGCAGCTGCAGCTGCAGCAGCTTGCAGCAACGCACTCTACCCCCCCCTACAATACATACAGCAGCAGCAACAGCAGCAGCAGCAGCAGCAGCAGCAGCAGCAGCAGCAGGGAAGCAGCAGGAGAGCGTATATGTGTGCTTGTTAATAAAGAGATAGAAGCAACATGTATACGCACCATAGCAGCAACAGAAACATACAAATGCATGCAGCAGCAGCAGCAGCAGCAGCAGCAGCAGCAGCAGCAGCAGCAGCAGCAGCAGCAGCAGCAGCAGATATGTAAAGATATAATAGTAAGAGAACCAGGTGTATGTACAGCTGAAATGCAGCAGCAATTTGCTGCTGTTTGTATATATTATAAACAGCAGCAGCAATGCATAGAGGAAGCTGCTGTTGCTGCTGCTGTTTGCATGCGCGCAGTGTACGTGCAGCAGCCCTATAGATGTATACAGCCGCAGCAGCAGCAGCAGCAGCAGCAGCTGCCGCAGCTGCAGCAGCAGCAGCAGCTGCAGCAGAAGCAGCAGCAGGTGCTGCAGCAGCAGAAGCAGCAGCTGCAGCTGCAGCAGAAGCAGCAGGTGCTGCAGCAGCAGCAGTTGCTGCAGCAGCAGCAGCAGCAGCAGGAGCAGCTGCTGCAGCTAGAAGATATAAATAAAGAAATAGAGAAAAAAGAAACAAACAAAAATAAAAAAGAAAATAAAAAAATAAATAAATATAATATAAATACAATACACATAAACCTCTATCACTGCCCCCGAACACGTATACACAAATACTGCAGCAAA
>NW_013573913.1:2424-2663 GCF_000499745.2 Eimeria mitis | reverse complement strand
GAAGCTGCTGTTGCTGCTGCTGTTTGCATGCGCGCAGTGTACGTGCAGCAGCCCTATAGATGTATACAGCAGCAGCAGCAGCAGCAGCAGCAGCAGCTGCCGCAGCAGCAGCAGCAGCTGCTGCCGCAGCAGCAGCAGCAGGTGCTGCAGCAGCAGAAGCAGCAGCTGCAGCAGCAGCAGCAGCAGCAACGGCAGCAGCAGCAGCTGCAGCAGCAGCAGCAGCAGGAGCAGCTGCTGCT
>NW_013573913.1:2144-2324 GCF_000499745.2 Eimeria mitis | reverse complement strand
AAATAAATAAATAAATAAAGTATATATATAAAGAACAAACGTAACTGCATATACACACCAACAGCAGCAGCAGCAACAAATGCTGCTGCTGCTGCTGCTGTGAGAGCAGCAGCAGACGCACCTGCAGCAGCAAGAGCTGCAGCAAGTGCAGCAGCAGCAGCAGCAGCAGCAGCAGCTGTT
>NW_013573913.1:1930-2044 GCF_000499745.2 Eimeria mitis | reverse complement strand
CAGCAGCAGCATATTTATAAGACTGTCTGTACACCCAAAGATATGCTTTTGCCTGAAATATAAAAATAAAAAAATAAAATGAATAAATAAATAAAATAAATAAATAAATAAATA
>NW_013573913.1:1648-1830 GCF_000499745.2 Eimeria mitis | reverse complement strand
AGCAGCAGCAGGAGCAGCAGCAGCAGCAGCAGGAGCAGCAGCAGCAGCAGCAGGAGCAGCAGCAGCAGCATATTTATAAGACTGTCTGTACACCCAAAGATATGCTTTTGCCTGAAATATAAAAATAAATAAATAAAATAAATAAATAAATAAACAAAATAAATAAAATAAATAAATAAAAT
>NW_013573913.1:855-1548 GCF_000499745.2 Eimeria mitis | reverse complement strand
GTATAGACCCCAGAGAAGCAGCAGCAGCAGCAGCAGCTGCTGCTGCTGCTGCTGCTGCTGTTGCTGCTGCTGCCGCAACTGTAGCAACAGCAGCAACAGCAGTTGCTGCTGCAGCAACAGCAGCAACTGCAGCAACAACAGCAACAGATGTTTTGTTGTTTTTATTTTTTATTTTATTTTATTCTGTTTTGGTTTTCTTTCTTTTGTCTTTTTCTTTATTTTTATTTTGTTTATTTGTTTGTTTTATTTATTATTTATATATATATTTACTATTATAATTATTTTTATTTATTTATTTATTTATTTTATTTTTATTTATTTTTATTTATTATATAAACAAATACACTTCTGAGCTGCATATACACCGCAGAGCTGCCTATACACCTCAGCAGTAAGTCCTAGCAGCAGCAGCTGCTGCTGCTGCAGCTGCTGCTGCTGCAGCAAATTAAAATATGTTCTGCTGCTGCAGCAGCAGCAAGACTGCTGCTGCTGCTGCAGCGTTTTCTCTGCTGCAGCAGCAGCAGCATCCCAATCCTGCTGCTGCTGCTGCTGCAGCATTTGTTCCTGTGCTGCATCAGCAGTGCCTAGTCTGCTGCTGCTGCTGCTGCAGCTGCTGCTGCTGCAGCTGCTGCTGCTGCTGCAGCAAATTAAAATATATTCTGCTGCTGCAGCAGCAGCAACAACTAGTTAGCT
>NW_013573913.1:390-755 GCF_000499745.2 Eimeria mitis | reverse complement strand
TGCAGCAAATTAAAATATATTCTGCTGCTGCAGCAGCAGCAACAACTAGTTAGCTGCAGCAGCAGCAGCATCTGTCCCGCTGCAGCAGCAGCAGCAGCAGCAGCTAGTTTGCTGCAGCAGCAGCAGCATCTGTTCTGCTGCTGGGTGTTCGTTTGCTGCCGGTCCAGCAGACAGGCAGCACCCCTGCATGCATTTGCTGCAGCAGTTGCTGCAGCTGCTGCTGCTGCTGCTGCTGCTGCTGTTGCTGCTGCTGCTGCTGCTGCTGCTCTTTGTGAGGTTTCTGCTGCAGGACCTGCAGATCTATTATTTTTCCCCTTTTCTGCTGCGTCTGCTGCTGCTGCTGCTGCTGCTCTGCTGCAGCAGCA
>NW_013573913.1:0-130 GCF_000499745.2 Eimeria mitis | reverse complement strand
TTTGTGAGGTTTCTGCTGCAGGACCTGCAGATCTATTATTTTTCCCCTTTTCTGCTGCGCTTTTTTTTTTAGCCAGAGCGTTTCTCCTCTCCCTGGGGCTATAAATGTTTTTTGCTGCAGCGGCTGCTGC
>NW_013573912.1:1232-2158 GCF_000499745.2 Eimeria mitis | reverse complement strand
TTATTTATTTATTTTGCAGTGGGATACAGCAGGCCAAGAGCGTTTCCGTACTATAACATCTTCATACTACAGGGGGGCCCATGGTATTGTTGTGGTTTACGACGTCACAGATAGAGACTCTTTTGCTAATGTTAAAAACTGGATGCATGAGATAGAAAGGTAATATATTTTATTTATTTTATTTATTTATTTTTATTTTATTTATTTTATTTATTTATATTTGTTTATTTTTTGTTTGTACTTGTTTTATTTGTTTTTTTTTTTTGTCTTAGTTATATTACTCATTGAGACTCTTTTGCTAATGTTAAAAACTGGATGCATGAGATAGAAAGGTAATATATTAAAATAAATAAAATAAAATAAATAAGATAAATAAAATAAATAAAATAAATAAAATGTTTTATGTTTGTTTATACTTGTTTTAGTTGTTTTTGTTTTAGTTGTTTTACTGATAGAGAGACTCTTTTGCTAATGTTAAAAACTGGTTGCATGAGATAGAAAGGTAATATATTTTATTTATTTTATTTATTTATTTTATTTATTTATTTTATTTATTTTTATTTATTTTATTTATTTTATTTATTTTATTTATTTTATTTATTTTATTTATTTTATTTAAATTTGTCACAGACTTAACAGCTAAAAAAGTTGTTAGTTATGAAGATAGATACATGTATAAAAAGACAGAAAAAAACAATAAAAATAAAACAAAAAACAAAACTAAAAACAAAATATAAATACAAATATAAATAAATAAATGTTTATTTGTTTAGGTATGCAACAGAAGGAGTAAGCAAGCTGTTGGTGGGTAACAAATCCGACTTAACAGCTAAAAAAGTTGTTAGTTATGAAGAAGGAAAAGAGCTCGCTGATGCATGCAATATTCGCTTTATTGAAACCTCCGCTAAAAATGCTTCCAATGTAGA
>NW_013573912.1:1008-1132 GCF_000499745.2 Eimeria mitis | reverse complement strand
CAGACTTAACAGCTAAAAAAGTTGTTAGTTATGAAGATAGATACATGTATAAAAAGACAGAAAAAAACAACAAAAATAAAACTAAAAACAAAACTAAAAACAAAATATAAATATAAATATAAAT
>NW_013573912.1:0-787 GCF_000499745.2 Eimeria mitis | reverse complement strand
TTTTTTTTTTTAATATATAAACACAACAGGGATAGTGGTGGGGTTGCTGGGTGGTTATGGATGCGGTTGTGGTGGGCGTGGTGATGGTGGTGTTGCTCGTTATGTTAGTATGCTGCTGCTGCTGCTGCTGCTGCTGCTATTCCTGCTGCTGCTGCTGCTGCGTGGAGCAGCAGCAGCTTTAAATGATAAAAATATAAACAAAAGAATAAAACTAAAGAATCAAAACAAATATATTTGTGCTGCTGCTGCTGCTGCTGCTGCTGCTGCTGCTGCTGCTGCTGCTGCTGCTGCTGCTGCTGCTGCTGCAGGCGTTTCATATAATGGCTTCTGAGATAAAGGCGCGGGTGCAGGTGGGGCAGCAGCAAAGCCGGCAGCAGCAGAATGTGCGTATAGGGCCCTCGCAGCCAGTTAGGACCTCCAGCAGCTGCTGCGGCAGAGGATAAATATAGTATTTATATTTACTCCTGCTGCTGCTGCTGCTGCTGCTGCTGCAGCAGCAGTTGCTGCTGCTGCTGCTGCGAGAAGAACGGCAGCAGCAGCAGCGAAAACGGCGGCAGAATATCGATCCTGCAGCAGCAGCAAGTCGCATCTGCAGCAGCTGCTGCTGCTGCTGCTGCAGCTGCCTCCTGCTGCTGCAGCTGTCTCCTGCTGCAGCAGATATATATAATCTTGCTCCTGCTGCAGTTGTCTCTTGCTGCTGCGGCTCTCTCAATTGCTGCTGCAGCAGCAGCAGCAGCAGCAGCAGCAGCGCCCCCCTTTCGCGTAGCTGCATAGCAGCTGCGTGTTG
>NW_013573911.1:189-3458 GCF_000499745.2 Eimeria mitis | reverse complement strand
ATGGCAGGCCCAACGAAGTTTGTTGCAGCTGCCATGGCACAGCTCCAGTAATGCGTTCGAAGCGCCGCACACGGCGAACTCACCGCACAGCAGACGTAGCAAGCGCTGAGGGCACTTAGCAGCACTGCATCTGCTTTGCAGCTGCAGAGAACCCGACTTACTAAGATGGACTGCGTGTACGATAAGGCTCCTAAAGGGCAGCAGCGTTGACCTCGCCTTTTGCCAGGCGTTGTGGAAGAGCGAGTCCAGAAAGAGGAAAAGGAGGGCGTTAGTGGTGAGCACAGTAGACAAATGAGGACAGCCGTTGAGAGGAACACACCAAAGCCACCCCCGTAGAAGGGGTGACGATTAAGACGGCCGTTATTTTCAGACACAGTTCGACAACAAACAGTCAACGCCACGCAAACTGGTTCTTAGGAGAGCCGGACTGAACTCTGCTGCAAACGGTGCCACAGCGTGCATCCTTTACCATCTGGCCCGTCTTGTGGCCTGCTTGGGTTGTGTAGTGGCCACGGNGGTGCCACAGCGTGCATCCTTTACCATCTGGCCCGTCTTGTGGCCTGCTTGGGTTGTGTAGTGGCCACGGGAGAGCTGTCCCTTGGGTGCTGTGGGCTGTGAAATACTTGACTGCGCCGCTGCCTCTCTGGTTTGCAATCTCCCGGGTGTTTGCACGCACGGCAAACACACACGGCAGCTCTGTTTGAAGACCCAGTGCCGTGTTGATTTTGCCACTGTTTGATGAACACTGCAGCTAAGTAGCCCAAATGCAAGGCACGACAATTTCAATGATGCTCTGTGCCTCCGCGTGCAGCGGCGGGCAGTCAGCGCAAGCCTTCAGGACTGCAAGCCCGTCAGCCCGGAGAAGAGCATTGCAGCAGCGGATCATCACAGAAACATGAGCCGGCTTGTTCGTAATAAACGCTGCATCTATCTCTCGGAAGAGCTGCTGCAGCTGCTGCAACAGCCCGCGCTGCTCCTCTAGCCGCGCGGGGTCAGCTGCACCACGCTGCCGCTTCTTCTTCTGACGCCGAGGCTGCGGGGTTGCCTCTCCTGCCTCGTCTACTATTGCGGTGTCTCCAGAAGGTGCATTTACTGCAGCTGGCTGTTCCTGAACTTCATCTGCTTCCCCTGCCGCCGCCACGTCTGCTGCGACTTCTTTCTCTGAGTCGCTGCTGCTGCTGCAAAAAGCCCTGCTAACGTCTGTTATTTCGTGCAGCCGCTCAAAGAGACGGGAGCAGCGGGCCTCCAACTGCTGTTGCTGCTGCTGCAGTTCAGGCGACAACCCGGCTGCTGCCCGTACTTCCTCGACGGCTCTCGCTCTGTCGGCTGCAGCAGCAGAAGCACACCACACCGTTACAGCACATTGTCGCCCACAGCCAGATGGAAGCACTAGAGCTGATACTGCTGCTGCTGCTGCTACCGCTGCTGCGACTGCAGGAGCTCTAACTCACCGACATCCTCACTGGAAGGATACAGGCAGGCGTCTTCGTCGTCGCCCAAGTCGTCATCGAAGTCAAGTTGGTGGGCAGTTGTAGGGTGGGTCTCCTCACTGCACCAACTGCTGCTCCAGCGGTCCTTCTGGTGGGGCCATTCCATCTCTACTGAAGACAGCTTTGATTGATCACGACGCAAGGGCGACTTCTGCGGGGCCCCACCCCCGCGTGGTGGGTGCAGTCCAGCAGCAGAGCAGTCCTGCTGCCCTCGCTGCTCCTCCCGCTGAAAGCTGCATTGCAGTTGGTTCTGGAGCGAGTGGACATACACCTTGCAAGCAGAAATAGCCACGATAAACACCACGGCAAGGCAAATGCTGACAGCCAACAGGACGTACAGATTGCGCTGCTGTTCCCACTGCTGCTGCTCCTGCTTCTGCAGTTTCTCCTCCAGCTTCCCCTCTAGAAAAGCTACATAAGCCTCGAGATCTCTAAGGGTCCTGGAGTTGTCATCATTCCCAACAGCAGCAGAGCAACTGCTGCTCTTGTCGCCTGCAGCACTGCATGCCCCAGGTGCTGAAGCGGCGGGTAGCGAGCCCTGGGAACTCGACGCAGCATGAATGAATGTAATAAGGAGAAACAACCAGCAAGTCAACATCCTCCTCGACAGATATCGTGTGTGGTCTCCTCTGGAGGCGGCTGCGCTCCACAGCTGTCCCTGCCGTCGCAGCAGCAGTGTAACAGCATAGGCAGCTTCTCCACACTCTACCAATTTGACAACTAAGGAGAAATAACAAAAACTGGAATTTCTGAGACGTGTTTAGCCCCAGTCGGCCCAACCGCCACCCCCCTTGGAAGCTGAACTGTCGGTGAGGACAGTAAGTGCAGAGCACGATNCCAGTCGGCCCAACCGCCACCCCCCTTGGAAGCTGAACTGTCGGTGAGGACAGTAGGTGCAGAGCACGATGATTAGGAAGACCAAAGAGATACATAAAATTCGTATTCCTCTAAAGGAAAAAAAAATTGAAACAGCGATGATTTAACTAAGCATGAGCTCAACGGTGGCTGTCTGCGTTCTCCGCAGCAGCAATGCCAGCTGCTGTGGCTGCCCATCTGCGTTAAACGTCCTTCCCCTCCCTTGTAGCTCTTTAGTAAGAAAACTCGGCTTCTGCACCTAAGTATCTAGACGCACGTCTCATGAGAGCAACAAGAGTGATGGGTACGGCTGATCGCTACCCCACCGTCTGTGTGCCGCCAGGGATTGTGGTGCTACTACAAGAAAGCAGATGAGAAGGTTTTAGAAGCTAATGGGCGTCCTCACCAACTCCTTGAGGCAGTTGTTGGAACCCTATCTAGTTTCTAATTCCTTCGAATCTAAGCCTGTATCGACATCCTCTGGTCGTGCGCGCTAGCAGGGTGTCTGTAGCGAGGCCTGCCTGCAGTTAGCGCAGCAACATTAACTTGCTCTTGGTAGGTTGCCTCCAAGAAATAAAAATGGCCTATAAGCGTATGCAGAGGTAAAGGAAGCTTCGTTGAAGCTTCCTTGTGCTCACGCGCGAGGCTGGCTTGCATCACCAGCTGCGGCGTGGTGCACTGCACATACAGATAAACTGAGCTCCTCCCTTGCAAGCCAAGGCCCTGAGGTGCACGGCCAGAATGCCTGGAGACAGGGGACTGCTTTAGCAAAAGTCTTACCGCAAGCCATTGGTTTCACTACAGTTCTTCGTACGCCTTGAATAAGGCCTGAAAGCACGCTTTGCAGTGTCGTGTGTGTGTGTGTGTGTGTGCGTGTGTGTGTGTGTGTATGTGTGTGTGTGTCTGTGTCTGTGTGTGTGTGTA
>NW_013573911.1:0-132 GCF_000499745.2 Eimeria mitis | reverse complement strand
GTGTGTGTGTGTGTGTGTGTGTGTGTGTGTGTGTGTGTGTGTGTGTGTGTGTGTGTGTGTGTTTTTTTTTCATGAGTTAGCGCAGAGTTAGCTCAGGAGCCTATCGACAGCTTTGGCATGCTGCGCGTAAGC
>NW_013573910.1:3388-3818 GCF_000499745.2 Eimeria mitis | reverse complement strand
TTTTTTTTTTTATTCTGCGGTTTCTCTTTTTTTACTTTTCTATATATTTCCGCTCGCTGCGCTGGGGCTGGATTCCCTCTATGCATGCATGCATGCATGCATGCATGCATGCAGCCTATGCATGCATGCATGCATGCAGCCTATGCATGCATGCATGCAGCCTATGCATGCATGCATTCAGCCTATGCATGCATGCATGCATGCATGCATGCAGCTGGGTGCCCCAAACCTGTCTATACAGCTCAACTTTGTCCTTCACGCGCCTCGGCGGGGCTTCCTGTGTTACTGTTTGTTTCTGTAGCTGTTTCAGCAGCAGCAGCTGCAGCAGGAGCAGCAGCTGCTGCAACAGGAGCAGCAGCAGCATCAGCATCAGCATCAGCAGGTGAAGCAGCAGCAGCAGCAGGAGCATCAGGAGCTGTTGCTGCTGTTT
>NW_013573910.1:2598-3263 GCF_000499745.2 Eimeria mitis | reverse complement strand
CTGTTTGTTTCTGCTGCTGCTGCAGTTTTTCCCTTTGAAGTTTCTGTGTGTTTACGTTGGCGTGCTGCTGCTTGTGCAGCAGCAGACTGAGTTGCTGCTGCTTCTGCTGCTGCTGCTGCAGCACGACGACGTGCTGCTGCTGCTTCCCGCTGCTCTGTCTCTATTCTATCAAATTCTTCTATCAGCCGCATCTGCTGCGCCGTCAGGCTGCTAGGCAGCTGCAAACGCATGCATGCACAGCAGCAGCAGCAGCAGCAGCAGCAGCAATATTCAGGTGTATGCATGCATGCAGCAGCGGCAATATTCAGGTGTGTGGGTGCAGCAGCAGCAGCAGCAGCAGCAGCAGAAGCAGCAGCGGAAATATTCAAGTGTATGAACGCAGCAGCAGCAGCAGCAGCAGCAAGCCTCATGTGCATGTCCACAGCAGCAGCAGCAACAGCAGCAACAGCAGCAACAGCAACAGCAGCAGCAACAGCAGCAGCAACAGCAGCAGCAACAGCAACAGCAGCAACAGCAGCAGCAGCAGCAGCAGCAGCAGCAGTACTTACATTAAGATAGAAGTGAACAACGAGGTTGCCAGCCCCATGCTGATGCATGCGGGGGGGCCCTTTTTCTTTTATTATTTTTACAGCAGAAGGAGAGAAAGAAGCAGACAAATATAAATC
>NW_013573910.1:1748-2498 GCF_000499745.2 Eimeria mitis | reverse complement strand
CAGTACTTACATTAAGATAGAAGTGAACAACGAGGTTGCCAGCCCCATGCTGATGCATGCGGGGGGGCCCCTTTTCTTTTATTATTTTCACAGCAGAAGGAGAGAAAGAAGCAGATATATATAAATCTATGGGGCCCTCCAGAGAAGGAACAGATACACGGCCGCCCAATACACACTGCATGCACACACACATTTTATTTATTTTATTTTATTTTATTTTATTTTATTTATTTTATTTTGTTTTAGTTTAGTTTAGTTTAGTTTAGTTTAGTTTAGTTTATTTTTATTTTTATTTTTTTTTTATAAATTGATGGGGCCCTCCAGAGAAGGAACAGATACACGGCCACCCAATACACACTGCATGCATGCACACACACACACTTTGTTTTATTTTATTTTATTTTATTTTGTTTTGTTTTATTTTAGTTTAGTTTAGTTTAGTTTATTTTTATTTTTATTTTTTTTTATAAATCTATGGGGCCCTCCAGAGAAGGAACAGATACACGGCCACCCAATACACACTGCATGCATGCACACACACATTTTATTTATTTTATTTTATTTATTTTATTTTGTTTTGTTTTATTTTAGTTTAGTTTAGTTTAGTTTATTTTTATTTTTATTTTTATTTTTTTTTTATAAATTGATGGGGCCCTCAAGAGAAGGGACAGATACACGGCCACCCAAATACACACTGCATGCACACACACACTTTGTTTTATTTTATTTAGTTTTTATTTTTTATTTTGT
>NW_013573910.1:1579-1648 GCF_000499745.2 Eimeria mitis | reverse complement strand
GAACAGATACACGGCCACCCAATACACACTGCATGCATGCACACACACACACTTTGTTTTATTTTATTT
>NW_013573910.1:1321-1479 GCF_000499745.2 Eimeria mitis | reverse complement strand
ATCTATGGGGCCCTCCAGAGAAGGAACAGATACACGGCCACCCAATACACACTGCATGCATGCACACACATTTTATTTATTTTTATTTATTTTTTATTTTTTATTTTGTTTTGTTTTGTTTTATTTTAGTTTAGTTTAGTTTAGTTTATTTATTATTT
>NW_013573910.1:0-312 GCF_000499745.2 Eimeria mitis | reverse complement strand
AACTGACGCTAACGAAGAGGTGACCCTGTTTGCCTCCCCTTTCTCCCGCATGCCCTTCGTTGGGGACTCTCATCTGCATGCCGTGGCGCACACCTGCAGCAGCAGCAGCAGCAGCAGCAGCAGCAGCAACCGCAGCAGCAGCAGCAGTAGTAGTAGCAGCAGTAGTAGTAGTAGCAGCAGCAGCAGCAGCAGCAGGAGGAACAGCAGCAGCAGTAGCAGTAGCAGGAGGAGGAGCAGCAGCAGCACAAGCAGCAGCAGCAGCAGCAGAAGCAGCAGCAGCAGCAGCAACAGATATATATATATATATATATA
>NW_013573909.1:1325-3459 GCF_000499745.2 Eimeria mitis | reverse complement strand
TGTGTGTGTGTGTATATCTGCTGTTGCTTGTGCTGCTGCTGCTGCTTGTGCTGCTGCTGCTGCTTGTGCTGCTGCTGCTGTTTGTGTTGCTGCTGCTGCTTGTGCTGCTGCTGCTGCTTGTGCTGCTGCTGCTGCTTGTGCTGCTGCTGATTGTGCTGCTGCTGCTGCTTGTGCTGCTGCTGTAGGGGTTTGTTACATTTCGTCGGGTTAGAGCTTGTCGTATTTGTTTGTTATTGTTGCTGCTGCTTCTGTCTCTTCTTTTTTCTCTCTTTCTCTCTCCTCCCTTCTCTTTTATTCTCCTTTTATTTTCTTTTATTTTATTTTATTTTTTTTTTTCCAATCTATTTTATTTTATTTTATTTTATTTTATTTTCTTTCATTTTCTTTTATTTTATTTAATTCTTGTTTACTTCCTTTTATTTCCTTTTTTTTTATTTTATTTTATTTTTTGTTTTATTTTATTTTTTTTATTTTTTTTATTTTATTTTTTTTCGCTGCATGCAGAGGCCCCCGCTTTGACTGTATCTACGATGGTCCGCCGAATGCCGCTGGAGACATTTCTACGGCTGGTAAGAAACCCTAAACCCTAAACCCTAAACCCTAAACCCTAAACCCTCGGGGGCCCCCTGGGGTTTCTTCGTGCTCCTGCACTCCCCCAAACCCTAAACCCTAAACCCTAAACCACTTTCTCAGCTGCTCAGCCTGCTAGCTATCTATGATCTCCGCCCCACAGAGAACAGCTAAACCATCAGGCAGGGCTGTGTATATAAATATAGTTTAAACCCTAAACCCTAAACCCTAAACCCTAAATTGGTTTATAATATGTTATGTGCTGCTGCTGCTTCTGCTGCAGCAGCAGCTGCAGCAGCTGCTGCTGTTGACTTCAATTGTTTAGTGTGTATCGCGAGTTTCACATATTTTTTGTTCTGTACACACAAAAACATAAAAAATTAGGGTTTAGGGTTTAGGGTTTAGGGTTTAGGGTTTATGTATGCAGGTTGGTTGCGGTTACGCGTTGCCAGTGCTTGACGATCACCTAAGCCGGGAGGCTGCAGCAACAGAGCCGATGCAGCAGCTGCCCCCTTCTTTGTTTCGTTTGTTAGTTTTTTCTAGCCGCCAGCTTCAGGTGTATAGACAGCAGCACCCTGCTGCTCAGCTACCGCTGCTGGGCCTGGGAAAAAAGAATGCGGGAACCGCACTCAGAAAACTTCTCTCGCTACTAGGTGAACTGCTGCTGCTGCTGCTGCTGCTGCTGCTGCTGCTGCTGCTGCTGCTGCTGCTGCTGCTGCTGTTGCTGTTGTTGTTGTTGTTGTTGTTGTTGTTGTTGTTGGTGTTGGTGCTGTTGGTGTTGCTGCTGCTGACGTTGTTGTTGTTCTTGTCGCTGCTGTTGGTGTTGTTGTTGCTGCTGTTGTTGATTCTGCTGCTGCTGCTGCTGCTGCTGCTGCTGCAGAACAGCCTGTGGCCTCAGCAGCTGTAGCAGCCGAAGCTAAACCCTGCCAGCCCCCAACGCCTCACGCTTGCTGCATGCATCCTGCTGCATGCAGTATGTGACCAGTGGACCTGTGTTGCTGCTGTCCCCCGCAGGCCGTATGGGGGTGGTCTCCCAGGTTCATACGCCCCCCACCGAGGAGGGGGCCCCCAAGGGGGGCCCCCCTGCCGCGCATGCATGGCGGCTTAATAAGGTACTGAGGCTGCCAGCATTTACAAGGGTAGGTCCTGCTGCAGCAAACTGCTGCTGCTGCTGCTGCTGCTGTTGCTGCTGCTGCTGTTGCTGCTGTTGCTTGAATTAAGTTTAGATAAACACACAGACGGAGCACCCAGAGCCTGAAGCAGTGACGCATGTTTTCATCTCTGCATGCGGTTGAATCCTGCTGCTGCTGCTGCTGCTGCTGCTGCTGCTGTTGCTGCTGCTGCTTAGACGGCATCAAAGGAAGGAGAAGCGGGGGGCCCCCCGGCTGTGCGTGAGTTTGGGGGCCTCACGCAGGAGGGGGTTGAGGGGTACTGGCAGCAGCTGCAGCAGCAGGTGTCTCAGTGGGTGGCGGAGGAGAGAGAGCTGACGTGGGCCCTGGGGAGCGATCCCCAGCCCTCGCACTTCTTCTCCCCCCACGCAGCAGACAGCGACAGCGAGCAGCAG
>NW_013573908.1:19626-19774 GCF_000499745.2 Eimeria mitis | reverse complement strand
TATATATATATATATATATATATATATATACGCTTAATGATATAAAATCTTCATATTGTATAATACATATATTCTATAAACCATACATATGCGATATAAAAAAAATAAAAAAAATAAAAAAACGGAGAGGCGTAGGTCGTTCCTAGTT
>NW_013573908.1:17712-19563 GCF_000499745.2 Eimeria mitis | reverse complement strand
TTTTTTTTTTTGAGGGTTTGGGGGCAGTTGATAAAGCCCCAAACATGCAGCTATTGCAGCGGCGGAGAGACTGCATGCGCTCAGAGGTGAGGATACACCGCAGCCCCACTGCAGTGTATTGTACTTAACTCTTTCTCTCAGTATTACAACAAACACTCGCAATGTTTAGAATATATTCAACCTGCGTTTCACTTCTTTTTGCCCGGCCGGTGGTGTTCAGATGAAACCCCACAAATTTCTGTGGCCTTCAACACCCAGCGATATCTTTGTTAATATATTAAAAAAAAAAAAATATTATTCTCCGTGCGGCGTAGAACTACTGAAACGTTCTACAAATTACTCTGAAATTTTCTCTTTGAAAGAAAACACTCTCCTCAACAGGCAGCCATCACGGCGCAGCCCCAAGGTTTCTCAATAGGTGGCGTGATGGCTGCTAGCCCCCCCACCCAGGAGAAAAAAAAAAATAAAAAAAGCTGCGAGCAGACAAGAGCTATACAATTCATCGTTGACCTTGAACCAGGAAAAAGAAATCATGAATGAGCTGCTGCTGAACTTTACATGCGGCCGCCACGGAACCAGAAATGTTTGCACCTCCTAGTGGAGTTTAATGCAGACGAAACCACCAATTCTTTTTTTTTTCGCCAGAAACTAAATTATATCCTCGGGTGTTAACTGAATTTGAATAGAACCCCTCGGAGCTCCGTTCATCACCAGAGTATCACGCCGGAGTGCATGCATTCTTTCGTCGGCTTCTTCGGCGGGGTATATGCGCTGCATAACTCGTCTTTCCTTGGGACACCACTTCCACTCCTCTTACTGTAGAGAATACAAACTCCACTAAGAGCGTTAGAGGCGCAACAGCTCACTGCGCTCCGGGAAAGAGAGACCTCAATACTTTTCTCCTGGGGCCGTGCCTGCCTGCGCCGGCCACTGGGCATCCACAGTATATCTAGCATTATCTCGTGATGAACTGGGCTAATGTATCAACGGTAATATGACTCTTCTCTGAACTGAGTTAGCGTGTTATGCTCAGAGTTCTCCCGCTTCTTTGAGCTGCATGCTAATAGCAAACTCTAGACGCCAAGACTGCACCAACGAGTAGAACTGTAATTTCAAGCGGCTCCCCGTAGCTTGGGATCTCAAATATACTTGGCGGTCTGTGTGTGAATACCGCTAGAAATTGTTGACTACTGGCCCAGAGTTAGATAAACTCAGAGCCGAGTGGACGAGGACCTGCACGCGGGGCCGTCACCTCTTCCGCCCCCAGCAACGAAAGGCTAGCAACGGAGGCTGCAGGACTAGATGCACGTCGAGATGCTGAGGCTTATGATGGTGCGGTAGTATCGTTGCTTGCCCCCGTATATGCCGGCAGCAGCCGCCCCGGCTCTCACGTGAGCATTCAGTCTTTTCCGCGGACAGCCGTGAGCTGCAGTGGAGTTGAACTACTCAACATGAGAGTTTTCTAAAACAACTGTGCTCCATCCAGCCCCCAGACAACCTGGGACAGGAGGCCCACGAGCCTTGGGCCGAGGGCGAGGAAGTGGCTTTGCACCCGTTGAAATGCACCGTGCTGCAGCCGCTGCAACTCTTGTTGCAATGCACGTCTGCATGCATCCACAACCAGGAAATACTGCTGCATGCACCAGAGATGCAGGCGAGTGTTGAACACCTACGTGGGCCTCAACTTCTAGCCTCCACTTAATTAGGAATAAAGAAAAAAACACCACACGAACACCGCTGCAGCTGCCAGGATACAGCAGCAGCAGAGCTCTTACACAGGGTTCAAGGGTTCGAGCCCAAATGCATTTATACATAATTGTTAGTTTTTGTACTCTCAGTCTGTGTTGTTTC
>NW_013573908.1:17387-17612 GCF_000499745.2 Eimeria mitis | reverse complement strand
CTATAAGTGTGCTTTCTATTCAATTTGTTTCTGCTGCAGCTCACGAGCGCACCTGAATAACACTGAGGCAAATCCTTATACTGATCCTGCTGCATACAGACGGCGGTGGGGGCCAGTAGGTGGTGATGAGGGCGTGCTGCGAGGGTATATATTACGCGGTATGTTTTATAAATTTATTAAAATATATTTATTGTTTAGTTTTAAAGAAATAAATTCACTTTTTTT
>NW_013573908.1:16383-17287 GCF_000499745.2 Eimeria mitis | reverse complement strand
CTATAAGTGTGCTTTCTATTCAATTTGTTTCTGCTGCAGCTCACGAGCGCACCTGAATAACACTGAGGCAGATCCTTATACTGATCCTGCTGCATACAGACGGCGGTGGGGGCCAGTAGGTGGTGATGAAGGCGTGCTGCGAGTGTATATATTGGTCTGTATGTTTTATAAATTTATTAAAATATATTTATTGATTAGTTTTAAAGAAATAAATTCACTTTTCTCGGCTGTTTATACAGCCCCGTCTGCTGTCGCTGTGCATGCAGCAACACCTACTACTACCAACAGGCAGCAGCAGCAGCCCCTGGGGGCTGCTGCTGCGCGGCGTATGAGAGATGTGTGCATGTGTTTGGGGTTTTATGCATCAAGACACCGTTTGCATGCTCTGAATTAGGTTAAAATAACCCGAGTTGTTTTTTCTGTCAATTTGTTTGTTCGAAAAGAGCAAATTCAACTCACAAACGCCCAAAATGGTGTTGTTTAAGGATATCGGCAAGCCAGCCTCAGGTACGTAGAAACACGAAACCATATCCCTTCTCAGGGGTTTTCTGTGTTTTCTTTTTTCGTTTTTTTTATTTTATTTTGGTTTTATTTCAATCAATATTCATAAAAAGTGGTTATACGTACTAAACTCATCACCCCAGGGCCGGGCAGCCCCCCAATAGGCAGACGACAGTGCGTATAGAGTTTTAGAGGTGACAGCAGAATAAATTCGTTTATTAGGTGTTTAAATTTTGATAAATGTTTTAATATTTATATAAATTCAACAAATTACTTGAAAGAATTCTATGCAGGCGTTTGGGGTGTATGGACAGCTCGGTGTTGTTGCATGTCACGTGCATTCATGCGGCTGTGTTTCGGTGTATTCATTTCTTTTTTTTTCGATAAAATTTTTGTCTCTTTT
>NW_013573908.1:16213-16283 GCF_000499745.2 Eimeria mitis | reverse complement strand
TATAAATTCAACAAATTACTTGAAAGAATTCTATGCAGGCGTTTGGGGTGTATGGACAGCTCGGTGTTGT
>NW_013573908.1:15390-16113 GCF_000499745.2 Eimeria mitis | reverse complement strand
AATAAATTCGTTTATTAGGTGTTTAAATTTTGATAAATGTTTTAATATTTATATAAATTCAACAAATTACCTCAAAGAATTCTATGCAGGCGTTTGGGGTGTACGGACAGCTCCGTGTTGCATGTCACGTGCATTCATGCGGCTGTGTTTCCGTGTATTCATTTCTTTTTTTTTCGATAAATTTTTTGTCTCGTGGCGCAGATCTTCTTAAAAAGGGATTCCCCCATGAAAAACCATGGGAGTTGGAGTACAAGTACAAATCCAAGAACCCAGTAAGTCATTTTCATCAACACAAAAAAAAAAAGAAAAAAAAGAAAAAATATTTCAGCAGAAGCATAACAAAGAAACTCAGAGATAAAGAATTAGCGCTCTTAAAGAAAAGTTGTTGCTGCAGTTTCTCTCGCAAGGATTTCCCTACAGGGTCTATATGTTCATGCTTAGGTTTTAGGGTTTAGGGTTTACAGTCTAGGGTTTAGGGTTTAGGGTTTTGTTACAGCCGTGACGAATCTGCATCTATGTGTTGTCTTTATTGCATTCAGTATAAACTTTTTATGTATCCTCTGCTGTATTAAACTGATATTTATATATTTTATATTTATAGAGTTTGTATTCTTTTTGGTGCATGCAGCCTTCATTCATTCTCGCCTCAATACAGAAACATATACAGCAGCAGATGTTTTATTCTAAACAAATTGTTTATTATTTTCTCTTTAATTTCAGCTC
>NW_013573908.1:14865-15290 GCF_000499745.2 Eimeria mitis | reverse complement strand
AAAAAAAAAAAAAAAAAAGAAAAAATATTCCAGCAGAAGCAGAACAAAGAAACTCAGAGATAAAGAATTAGCGCTCTTAAATAAAAGTTGTTGCTGCGGTTTCTCTCGCAAGGATTTTCGTACAGGGTCTATATCTTCATGCTTAGGGTTTAGGGTTTAGGGTTTACAGTTTAGGGTTTAGGGTTTAGAGTTTTGTTACAGACGTGACGAATCTGCATCTATGTGTTGTCTGTATTGCATTCAGTATAAACTTTTTATGTATTCTCTGCTGTATTAAGCTGATATTTATATATTTTATATTTATAGAGTTTATATTCTTTTTGGTGCATGCAGCCTTCATTCATTCTCGCCTCAATACAGAAACATCTACAGCAGCAGTTGTTTTACTCTGTTGCAAAATGTTAATTATTTTCTCTTTAATTTCG
>NW_013573908.1:14473-14765 GCF_000499745.2 Eimeria mitis | reverse complement strand
GTTTATATTCTTTTTGGTGCATGCAGCCTTCATTCATTCTCGCCTCAATACAGAAACATCTACAGCAGCATATATTTTACTCTGTTGCAAAATGTTAATTATTTTCTCTTTAATTTCAGCTGTCAGCATTTCTTACTTGTCTAGGGTTTAGGGTTTAGGGTTTAGGGTTTAGGGTTTAGGGTTTGTGTGTGTGAAACTGCAGCAAATAATAAACACTGCTGGCGTCAGCGGGCTCAGCGCCTTTGAAGCTTCTTCAGCTTTAATATACACCGCCGGCGATGCAACAGCAGAA
>NW_013573908.1:14203-14417 GCF_000499745.2 Eimeria mitis | reverse complement strand
TTTTTTTTTTTTTTTTTAGTTTTTCTTTATCTCTTTATTCATATGCATTTGTTAGTATATGTTATTCATTTTTTTTTGTTAGTTTTTTTTTGTTTAGGTGTTTATATAAATTGTTTAATGTATTTTGTTATGTTGCTTGTCTGTTCTTCTTTTGTATAAACACGAAATATATAAAGTTTAGTTTTTATATATTTTATATAGTTAATTTTATTGT
>NW_013573908.1:14025-14103 GCF_000499745.2 Eimeria mitis | reverse complement strand
TAAATTGTTTCTTTTTACTTCTTTTATTATTATAAATATTATTTATTTATTTATTTATTTATTTATTTATATTTTTTA
>NW_013573908.1:13643-13925 GCF_000499745.2 Eimeria mitis | reverse complement strand
TTTTTTTTTTTTTTTTTTTTTTTTTTAGTTTTTTTTTGTCTCTTTATTCATATACATTTGTTAGTATATGTTATTCAGTTTTTTTGTTAGTTTTTTATTGTTTAGGTGTTTATATAAATTGTTTAATGTATTTCGTTATGTTGCTTGTCAGTTCTTCTTTTGTATAAACACGAAATATATAAAGTTTAATTTTTATATATTTTATATAGTTAATTTTATTATAGCGTAAATGCAAATCTAGATAAAAATAATTGTAGTATAATAATATAACTAATTTGTTTT
>NW_013573908.1:13393-13543 GCF_000499745.2 Eimeria mitis | reverse complement strand
TTTTTTTTTTTTTTTTTTTTTTTTTTTGTTTTTCTTTATCTCTTTATTTATATGCCTTTGTTAGTATATCTTATTCATTTTTTTTATTAGTTTTTTATTTTTTAGGTGTTTATATAACTTGTTTAATGTATTTTGTTATGTTGCTTGTCT
>NW_013573908.1:12946-13117 GCF_000499745.2 Eimeria mitis | reverse complement strand
TATATATATAATATATATATATATATATATATATATATATATATATATATAAACAAATATTATTTAGTTTATATTATTAATATATTTAATTGAAACAGAAGATAAACCCGTCTCAGCTTTTTATTGTTTTCTGTTTTTGAATCTCATTCCTCTTCAGTTATATATATACCA
>NW_013573908.1:11932-12846 GCF_000499745.2 Eimeria mitis | reverse complement strand
GCGGCGCTGATGTTTTTGATTTCTCTACAGAATATGTTGCTCCTCGTTTTCACAGCATTCTGAATGTAAGATTTCTCTTTTTATTTATTTTTATTTATTTATTTTTATTTATTTATTTATTTATTTTTATTTTTCTTCGTTTGGTTCTGGCAGATCCTTTGTTGGCTTCTGTATTTTTTTTTTTCATACTGAGATACTTGCTTTCCTAGTTGAATATCAGTTTTGTTTTTCTTGTTTTTGTTCGTTTCTGTATTTATTGTAAATTCATTCGATCTTTTGAATTTAATTTAATTTAATTTAATTTTTTTAATTTAATTTTCTCTGAGTTTTTGAATTGAATTATATTTCACTTTTTGAATTCAATTTTTTTTTCAGCTTTTCGTTCTATATTTCAGTTCTGTGGATCATGAACAGTTTCAGTTTTTTGAATTCTTTTTTTTGAATTTATTTTTATTTTATTTTTTTAATTTTATTTTATTTCAAGTTTTTTAATTTCTTTTTCAATTTCAGGTTAACCCTGTTATGAGGACTTTCGTTTCCTCTGGCACCTTCACCTACGACCGTTTCCGCTTCGGCGGTGAGCAGCAGAAACACGAAAAAATATTTCAAGAAATATGAATATAATATTAATATTATTTAATATTATATGAATATAACATTCATATTATTTAATATTTTATGAATATAACATTTATATTCTTTATATTCTTTTCGTGTTTGCATGCTCTTTGTTTATGTTTACTGAATTAGCTGCAAAGGATCAACTTGTTCATAGGTTGACGGTTTCAAAAAATTCAAAAAAATTTTTGTGAATTTCTTTGACTATAGCTCGAAAACAACGAATTTTTTTGTTATTTTTGTGGATTATTTGTGATATATTAGTTTATTTTCGTCTTTTTTTTTGTTTTTTTTGC
>NW_013573908.1:9950-11832 GCF_000499745.2 Eimeria mitis | reverse complement strand
GCGGCGCTGATGTTTTTGATTTCTCTACAGAATATGTTGCTCCTCGTTTTCACAGCATTCTGAATGTAAGTTTTCTCTTTTTATTTATTTATTTTTATTTATTTTTATTTATTTATTTATTTTTATTTTTCTTTGTTTGGTTCTGGCAGATCCTTTGTTGGCTTCTGTATTTTTTTTTGTTTTCATACTGCGGCGCTTGCTTTCCTAGTTGAGTACCAGTTTTGTTTTTCTTGTTTTTGTTCGTTTCTGTATTTATTGTAAATTCATTTGATATTTTGAATTTAATTTAATTTAATTTTATTTTTTAATTTAATTTCTTCTGAGTTTTTGAATTGAATTATATTTCACTTTTTGAATACAATCTTTTTTCAGCTTTTTGTTCTATATTTCAGTTCTGTGGATCATGAACAGTTTCAGTTTTTTGAATTATTTTTTTTGAAAAAAAAAAAATTTGAATTTTTTTTATATTTTTAATTTTATTTTATTTCAAGTTTTTGAATTTCTTTTTCAATTTCAGGTTAACCCTGTTATGAGGACTTTCGTTTCCTCTGGCACCTTCACCTACGACCGTTTCCGCTTCGGCGGTGAGCAGCAGAAACACGAAAAAATATTTCAAGAAATATGAATATAATATTAATATTATTTAATATTATATGAATATAACATTCATATTATTTAATATTTTATGAATATAACATTTATATTCTTTATATTCTTTTCGTGTTTGCATGCTCTTTGTTTATGTTTACTGAATTAGCTGCAAAGGATCAACTTGTTCATAGGTTGACGGTTTCAAAAAATTCAAAAAAATTTTTGTGAATTTCTTTGATTATAGCTTGAAAACAACGAGTTTTTTTGTTATTTTTGTGGATTATTTGTGATATATTTGTTTATTTTCGTCTTTTTTTTTGTGTTTTTTGTTTGTTTTCAGGTGAAGTCTCGGGAAAGCTAGATGCCTCTGGAATGAAGTATGCATTGGGCGCTTCCTACACCGCACCGACGCCCGGGCTGAAGGGAGGCAGTTGGATGGCAGCAGTGAAGACGTAAGCTTTTGTTTATGAATATTTTCTTTTTTAAACTCCTGAAATTAAATTCTTAATACTAGTTCTTTGAAATATTTATACATATATCTATATCTACGGCACAAAGTTGGTTCCTGGTGTTGCACGTCCGTGTCAGTCGCACCCGCGCACCTATGCACACATACACCTGAAATTCAAAAATTTTTTTTTGTGTTTTTGTATTTATTTGTTTACAGGGCTCCAGCAGGCAGCATGATGTTTGGAAAGATAATTGGGAGTGTGAATGGAAGGTCTTTGGATGGCCGCGGCGCAGAACTTGCTGCTGAAATTGAATACAGTATTCCTGAGAATAAGAGCCACATTACTTTCGGTGGGCTTTGGTATATGAACGACGAGAAGGACACAGCGATCAAGTCAAAGATATCGCAGAATGGACTTCTTGCTGTTGCAGTTACACACAAACTCTGCAACTACCTGCACGCCACTGTCGGCACGCAGCTCGATGTATCCAAAGGCCAGAACGCAGAGAATGTGAAATACGGCGTCAAGATCGATGTCATTGCATAAGCTGTTGAGGTGGTGTTGCTGTTGTTACATGCAATGCATGCACTGCATGCAGTGCATGCATTGCATGTAGTGCATGCATTGCATGCAACAACAGGAGACAAAAAACAAAGACACATTCCAGCTGAAAGAATGAAACAAGAAACCTGCTGCCTCGTTGCAGAGCCGAACCCTCTTGAACCGACTATTGCTGCTGCTGCTGCTGCTGCTGCTGCTTCGTTTGTCAGCGGCTGCAGCCTGCAGCAAAGCTCGTAAGAGGGAATAAAAATCCCTTTTATTCACCTTCTGCTGAAGTT